>NW_017299641.1:1228173-1272303 GCF_001594075.2 Trachymyrmex cornetzi
TATAGGATAAAATGAAATAGAAATATGTCACTAGTACTATAAATGGCTGCCAAGTCACGCAATTGGTTAGATTGCAACAGCGAATCAGAATGCATAACACCGGTTGCGCCTCTCTGATAAATCTAGGACTCTAATATATACCACTCTAATATATACTATAGTATTTCCCTAGACTTTCGTATACGTTTCTTTTCAAGAATAGAGCCCCTGGTATCTTAACATGTTCATTGGCTACTTGACTATTGGCTACTGCGTTATATTTTGCCGTACGGTAAGCATTTCCGCATCCAATGTGCAGAAGTCTTAAGCTATAAGAAATTAACCAATCGTAGCCAATTATTTTTTTCATATTCAATTGTGACTGGCCAATTTCTTACGGCTTTCGGCTTTCAACGTAAAGGCCCATCTACAATACACGGAGTAAGAAGTAAGAGTAAGAAATTGACCAATCACAGTCGAATGTGAGAAGAATAATCGACTGTGATTGGTCAATTTCTTACTCTTACTTCTTACTCCGTGTATTGTAGACGGGCCTTTAATCAAACAGGGATGGAACTGAAGCGCTGAAAGCGTTCAAACTGAACGCTGAACCATTGTGATCGATAGTGTATTAAAATCTCTTGAAATGAGGTGAAAATTGCAAAAGTGAGCAAATTCGCTGTGTGTTAACTGATGAAATATTTTAGTGTATTTGTTCATTTTTCACCCAATTTTCAATTGATCCCCTAGTTGCGCAATGCACCGTGCACGACGCACAACGTATATATGTCATGGCATGCATATGTACCTACGTATATATCTGCGTAATCGGCCCATCCGACGGATGATGCGGTAAATCATCGAGATTGATGAATGTGGAACTTTGAGCGGAAGGCTTTGTACAAGGAAATTGTATCGTCATCGTATAAGGAAATAATATCGAGGGTTCATTCGCGAGGAATGAGTTGACGACGGCGAGGGAGCGCAACGGGTAAGCTGCAACGCAACTGCACGGTTATTATTATGGCTACCACCGATCGACGATATCAAACGCAGGTCAAACAAAATGGCCGCTCGCTCGATAGCGTTTGGCGGTATTGTACCGTTGTTTACTTGCTAGGAAGGCGATTGCTTCGAAGCACGCTTATTGATTCCTCGCTGCCGCTTTCGTTACTCGCTCCGCGTCTCAGCAATGTAAAGTGATACAACGACTTTCCACTCGATCGTGATATTTCCAATCGCCAAATTTCTGCCTCATTTCCGCTTCTTTTTTATGTACAGAAAAACGGTATCGTTGCAGTGTAGTCATTGCTGGTTTTCACGATTACGGCGTGGATGCTGTCGACAGGTGAATTTTGATGCCGGAGCATAACGTGTTTCCATCAATATGGCCGTGCAGTGTCCGAGAATACATACAACGTTGTGATGCTATTGATCAACAAGGACAATTTTGTGAAACTTTTGGGGCACATTTGTACAATTACGCTTCCAGGTAATCATAACCTTACGTTCTCTAGGAAGGGAATTAGATTCCAAAAAGATTCGT
The DNA here is from genome assembly GCF_001594075.2 of Trachymyrmex cornetzi. Classification (NCBI taxonomy): domain Eukaryota; kingdom Metazoa; phylum Arthropoda; class Insecta; order Hymenoptera; family Formicidae; genus Trachymyrmex; species Trachymyrmex cornetzi. Next base: position 1,229,699 of record NW_017299641.1, read on the forward strand.
CCTCCGAGGAAAATTTTACTCATTGTAATATTCTGTACATATACTGTATACTTGAAGTAAAATTTTCTTCAGAAAGAATATTTTGGAATATAGCCCTATTGAATCATCTAAAGCTGATATACACTGCCAATATTGAAAATCTATAAAATGCAAAATACTGATTCTGAATATTAGCAATATACATCGGAATGTATAACCTATGACTTTATTGAGTGCACATTTAATAGTGAATCAAAATTAGTAAACTCTCCCTGTCAGTCGATGATTCAGTGAATCGTGCTAGATTAATTAGTTGTAATTTTGGTTAAAACTTTTGAATGAATGGATGCATTCAGCAGGTACAATAATGAGTAAACGAATTATAATTTTTGTCTTTGATTGAAGTAAGTCCTTGATAAATCTGGAATAACATGTACTCGTTAAACTGTTGTGTTTGTGTCCATTGTAATACTGGCAGCATTTATTGCGTTACTAAAATCCTTTATGGAAACAAAAGATAAAAGTATGCATATATATAAAAAAAAAAATTTGCTTTTCAGGCAAACAGAATGTCTAGTTCATATGTCATTGAGCCCCAGGAAAGCAATTCTGAGAAAAAGGATGATACGTTAATCATTGTTGTCAATGATGATGGGATAATATCTGTTGATCAAGCGACTCTACAAAACTTGATAAGTAAGCAATTGCAAGCAAGTTAGTAAAGTAAAATATATAATAATGTCTTGTGAAGGATTGACATAAATGAATAATGCATGACGTGCAATAATAGCTGAATCGTCATTTCAGTGAATCAATCAAGTGCTAATGTTAGTGTGGTAAGATTAGGACAAGCCGATACAGATACTGAAAATGGAGATATAACCTTGACAGTAGATCCACCGACATTTGCTCATTCTACAACAAGCTCAGTAAGCACAAATGTCAGTACCGATCCAGGTGGATTGGTAGATCCTTTTATGGAGATGGATCCAGAACAGTTGGAACGATTAGAAACAGCTCTGCAAAGTGAAGAGGCAAAGCAGATACTTGGAGAAAATGTTACTGCGATGCTTGGTATTTTATATATATATATATATATATTTCTTTTTTTCACTTTTTTATTCCAGTCTTATAATTGCAATGATAAAAAAGTTTTTGTCTACATTATCAACTTTTTTGCAAATTTTATTATTACTGTCAATACAAAGCTTGAGATATTGCGCAAATTTAATTTTTATTTCTGATTTTATAGTTAATCCATGCAACTTCTGTATGTATTAATTCTTTTTAGATATGTTATCAATAGAAGAGTTACAGAATACTATGCGATATAATATACAGCTGGACCATTGTTACACAAGCAGATTGTCACCCAACGATCCTGTGCCAAGGGATCCCTTACCAATTATTGATGATTTATCTGAATCCAACGATATACAATATATACATCAATCATCCTCTCCTCGAGCTATTGTTATGTCACCATCCATTAATGACATGGACAATGTTGGGGTTAAGAATACTGTAAAGGATATAAATTTAATTATTATATATATGTATAGTAAACAATATTGTTACTAATTATTTAATTCCTGTATTATAGATATCGTTGCAAAGCAAACAGATGAATAGATCAATACGTAAAACGATTGTATCTACATCACCAAATACAACTGGACCTTCTAGAACCAATACAGGCGTTATTGGGACTCCTAAATTGTCAGGGCATTCAGTGTCGAGAAGTATAACAAATGTTCATCAAGGAATAACTAAATGTATCATTTTAATAATTTTTTTTTAACTATACCAACTATATTCTTTATATTAATATAATAATGGCAAAGTGTTATTATAATCATGTTTACAGTACAAACCAAAAATAACAAGGAAGAAGAAGAAAATGATATCACAGAATCGTCTACAGAATCTTCGGAATCAGAACCATCTGATAATGATAACGATTCAGATTTTGGTCTACGTAAGAGAAGTAATGCTAGAGCTCGAGGAGGACGAAAAGGTCTTACTACAAGAGGTGGTAGCATGACGGCTGCTCGAAGGAGAGGTCAAAATAAGCAACTGGATATGGAACAGGTGCGGCGATTGGATATGGAGATGGCTGCTGCCGTTAATGCAATGAAAACTCCTGAAAAAGACGACAAATCGGGTGTGTAATTAATTTATTGGAAAATATTTGATTTTGTAACGACGAAAATAACATTATTTTTCAATTATTAGAGAGATTTAGCCCTACTAAGAATAAGAGACAAGTCAAGACACTCTGTGGAAAGAAAAAGGAAGAATTGCAGCTTACAGAAGTGTCTTCATCTGTGCTTCAAGAATCGCCACCGGCATATGAGAAAATACTACAAACAACAAATCAAGTGAAAGCAAATTTAATTAATACCAATATGATTAAGGGTGATATGATATTGACCAAACCTGGTCAAGGAAGAAGTAATCAGAAGGTTACTTTTATTCAAAAACAAGTTCCGATGAAACCGAATGAATTAAAAAATGTCGGTCTTAAAAAGACCCTATTGATTTCTAAGGAAAAGTTTGTAAACTCAGCGGGTACAAAATTTTTTACGACCAAAGATGGGAAATTGCTACAACTACCAATAGCGTCTAAAACGGTGAGTTCGAACGCGCAGGTTTCTCCAGTAAAGGCAGTATTGACGCAACAACTCGCGTCACAACAGTCTGTGACACAACAACAAAGTGCAAACCAAAGCTCGCCAATACAGCAACAATTGAAAACAGTTTTTTCTATCAGCAACACGCCGATAAAAATCAAGCCTAGTGATATAAAGAGGGAAAAGAGAAAATCTGACACCAGTATAGAATCAATTTTGAAGGGGGAAGAAAATTCCGCAAAACCTATAGAGATCAAGACATTAGATAGTTAGTATTTCTTTACTTCGTTACCACTCAAGAGCGAATCAAAGTGAGTTTTATACATTAAATTATATTTCTAAAATATTTTTTACAGATGCAAAGAAGCTTAAAAGAGATAACCGAAAGGCTCCGGGCGATACTCTAGGTCCCGCGCTTTTCTCAACACCAGATATAATTCGACGCGTGAGTTCGAATAATGACGGGAAAGTTGTAGATAATGCTGCAACAACTATGACTCTGCCTACGTCTTTTGCAACAGCAATATCTGCATCTGAATCGCCAACTGGTTATATTTCCACGGCCGTTTCATTAAATATCGGCATCTCTGCTGCTTCAAATGTTGTGCAGAATACTTCTAATCTTTCTAATAAGAAGACAATATTTAATACTTCTGAACAGTCTATTCAGCCAGAACCGCAATTAAACCTCGACGGAAGTAACAGTAGTATAATGCCAGGAAGTGAAAATGAACAAAAATCAGAAACCAAGACGTCTTCGACTGAAGAATTGCAACCATCGTTAGATACAGGTAAAATTAAGCCTTATATTAAACTGATTTTGTAATATCGTTTTCTCAATACCAATTTGTTATTTATTTTCAAATAGTTTTTAAAAAACTATTGTTTATTACTTCTGTTCATATTTTGCAATGGAGAATTTCTTGTATATACTATTATTGTTCTATTTTTTCTTATTTTTATAAATATTACGTAATGCTATTTTAATAAGTGTATTGCAATATATTTTGTACTTTTGTTCATTCAATTCCTTAATTTGTTCATATTATAATTTTATTAGTAAAATTAACATTTTATTCTTTATATTGTCAAATCATGTAATATACTCGTACAATATTATTGATCGTAATGTATATGTAATATATGAATTTTATATTTTATATTGCTGTCTCTAGCATCATACTGCTTCATTAGAGAGTATTATTTAATTTATGATGTTGCTCCTTTTACCCCCCGCCCCCCTTCCCCTCCTATTATATTTGAAATTATGTTGTCTAAAGTAATAAAAGTTTTATTTTCAAAATATCCTCTACTGATAAAAATATATGCGTGTATCTTTCTCTTTGTAATGATAAATGTATTCCCCCATCTTTAATTTAAATTTACCTTACTTCAGGCTTTCTTCATCTTGTATGGATTGTTATCTATTTTTTAAAACATCTCTTCCCCTCTACCTCGCTTTGTTTCTTTTTCTCTTCTTTCCTCTCTAGTCTCTTCTTCCCTTCCATTCACTCTCTATTTTCTTTCTGCTTCTTCCCCCCCGTCTCTCTCTCTCTCTCTCTCTCTCTCTCTCTCTCTCTCTCTCATTAGTAAATATGATAAAGAACGGAGGAAAGAATTGGTTTTTATATCATTTTGTTATACCATTTTATTCTTTCTACTTTTTAATTTTTTATATTTCATATAATTATAAATAGGATATGGAAAAAGTACCAGGATCTTGTCTTGAAAAATATATATATAAAAGCATATTTAAATTAATAATGTAGTTGTTTTAAGTAACGACTTATATGGCAATGTGAATGTGATCTTGAATGTTGTTAAAATCATGTAAAAATCACTTTGAAATGTTAAAATGGGAGAACCTTAACTTTTTATTGCATATTCATGTAGCTGACTTTGAGAGTTTTTTAAGATGTTATAATAAAGTTATTTTTTATTACTTTTGAAATTTTGGAGCTTGAAAGTTACATTATCGATATTCTTAATACATACCTTTGGGTCATTCGTGTCCTGTACATTTCTATTGCTAAAAAAAATTTGGCATCTAGAGAATAAGTTTTGTGCATTGCCGGCTTCAATTTGTGCGTATCCTTTAACTGGCATAACTCACGAAATTCATCTCTGGATCACATATGACCCAATGTGTGTATAGAATATATATTTTTTGTAATTCAAAAATTTATTTTTTTTCTTTATTTTAAACTAATTCTCGGTTGTATTGCGGGAATATTTCACAAATTATTAAAAAAAGAATTTAACCCTAGAACAATATATTAGCTTAGTAAACATGATTTTTGGCACCTTTGTGTTAAACGTTGTCAGTAATATTATATATTATGCTGTTTGTAATGTTATAAAGAACATTTTCCCAATAAATTATAAGTTTTTAACACAATTGCAATAATAAGATGCATTGTTTAAAATGTAAATGCAATATATCTTCAATTTATAGTTATTCATGCATATTAAAAAAATATAATTTTCAGGTTACTCAATAACTAAACTTTTTGGACAGCCGACACTTAAATTATTTTTTTGTTGTTGTAGTTTAAAATATCAATTTTAAGATATTGAACTTTATTTTTCCTGTAAACATTTTTGTTTCACAGAGTTTTACATTTTTATATGAAACAGTGCATTTTTCTCATTTTGTTAACTATATTTAGTTATAATATTTTATCTACAATTTGTTATACACATATAATTGTACAGATACTTTCTAAAGATGTCAAAATATATGTAAAAATGTTTAATAATTTATGTATACTTGTAAAAGCGATGAAAATTAATCCAGGACACGAATGATCGAACATGTGTAGTAAGGGTGCCGAAAACTAAGATGCGTACTAAGGGTTAACATTATCCAAAATGTCCGACTGACGGCTAAAATCTTTGAATGTTGGTTAGAGTTACCTCGATGTGAACCACCTTGACCTTGAGTGCATTTCAAGTAACGCATGAAGCGCATGCTGTATCATTTTATCTTTCTTTATTATTTGGTGAACAACAAGGACAAAAGATGCATCATGCGCTTCATGCATAACTCGCAATGCACCTCTTGACTTATGTCGCAATCAGTTGTTATTAGGTCATCTTGAAAAATACTGATATCGATGGTACTGTAACTTTCTCAAGTCTCATAACTCGAAAAGTTCTTAATGAAAGCTAACTTTATTATAGTGTTTTGAAAAGTTTTTGAAGTCAGCTATATACAAAGATGTAATGAAAAATGGGAACTTCTATTTCAAAATTTTAAAATGATTTTTATGTAACCTGAACAATACTATACATGGTCACACTCACATTGCCATGTAATGCATTACTTAAAACCCTACAATTTTTAATTGAAATATTTTTTGTAAAACTTATTTTTCTCGAGATAGTCCAGGATCCCGATACTTTTTCCATACCCTATATAATGAGGTATGTGTAAAGAGTGCGCTTATTTCTTACATCTATTAATAATAATTTTGTTATTGATATTGATGCACGTAGTTTTCAGATGCAAGGAGTTGGTAATTTTCAGATGTAAGAAGTTGATATTATAGTTTTAATATTAGAATATCGAATTTTGATTTCTATCATCGTTGAAATTTAATTTTATATACGTATATGAACTTGTGAAAAATAGAGTGCGTAAATTTGTAGTTACATGAAGTAACGAAATGTAATTCACTATAAATTGATCTTGTCCCACCAAATGTCAATTCGTGATTTATTATTTTGGAAAATCTCTGTCTTGTTCCCTTTTTTTTCTTTCTCTCTTTCTATCTATGTTTTAAAAATTATGTTAGAATAATAATTATTAAAAGCATTTTATATGTACTTGTTTAAGTTGGAATTGAAGGAGAAGAACATTTATTGGCTACTTTAGAAATGGAAGCTAGCAAACATGAAGAAGAATTACTTGCCGAAGCATTATTGTTACAAGAGGAACTTGGAGTCGATTTAGCTGAACATGTAAGTGTATTTGTGTATTTTAAAGGTGATCCTACACAGTCAATAATACTGTTATTATTATTAACAAATACTGACATTATTATTGATCGAATGTGGTCAATATTGATGGATTGACGTAGAATACTGATGATGATCTAGATTTTTCTCGAGCATCAATATCGCTTTATTAGGATCCATGTCACAATATATGTCACAGTGCAATACATATTGTACGTAAAATTAAAGTGAAATATATTGTCAAGAATATTGATCATGTAAGGTTGTAAAAATACTAAAAATATTAGTGCGTACTGTCAGTATTATTAATCGTGTAGGGTTATCTTAAAATGTTTTGATATGTTTTGATATGCTAAATATCGACTGAGGATGTGGAGATTAGTCTCAATCTCACCTACAATTGAGTATATAATAGAAACTTATACTTGTGATAATTGATGGTGCTATGCCTCATTAACAATTGCACTACCAACCTGGCGTTACCTTTTCGTTAGCAATTTTATGCTATTAATTAGGTTCTCTACTAGGCGAATCTTCTAGTAAAGTCTTACTTCTATACTTTATTTTTTCTCTTCAGAAATTAAGATACAGTTTTCTCGTAAGTAGTTCTTGATCTTTGTCCTATCTAAACTGTAACACACTGAACGCCAACTTCGGTTCGAATATCAGTCAATTTTTGCTAGCTGGTCAGCTATCTCAGTGCCTTTGATTTTTGAATGTCGAGGGACCCAGCTTAAAACAACATAATTGTTTTATAAGATAATTAGGATTTTATTCCTAAAGGATTTTTTGTTGCTTACAGTCTACACTAAGTGATCCCAAGCCACGAGTGATACCAGAATCATTGGCATCGGGTAGCATGCTTATGCCTACATTAATATCACCTGAACAAGATTCTAAATTAACAGAGACAACATCAACGGTACAAACAAATGTGTCGAAAGAAACAAGCAAAAAATCTTCAAAGGACGATAAAGAGACTATTCAAATCATTCGAGGTAATCGTGTGATTAAGTTACCACCTATCGAAGCACCTGCCACCAGAAGTAAACGGTTGCAAGAAAAAATCGAGGTGCCGCAGACAAATCCCGAACCTACAAAGAAAATGCAGAAGCTTACGTAAGTATACTATATTATAAGTCGAAGATTTGGATGCAGTAACAAATAGTTTTATGTAAATCTGTTGCACAAGAGCGTATATTTCATATATTATTATCTTAAAATAAAAAATTTTTTATATGGTTTGACAGATTATTATAAATATATTTTTATTTAATATAAAATCTATTATCTATTATATATATCTATATATCTCTCTTGCTTTCCGGGCGAGCGTCTTAAGCCTTTAGATCTCAGGCCTCGGTGATCTAAAGACTTAGGACGCTCGCCCGAAAAGCAAAAGATCCGGGTTCGACTCCCGGTCAAGGTAATATTTTCGCAATAAGAATTAATTATTTATAGATTTTGATATGTCACTCAGCATTATTAACTCTAGCCAACCACTCTTGGGTCCAACGTACCCTATGCAATTTTTTACATTGCTTAACTTTTTTTTATAATATAATTTGAAGATCCGGATTAAGGCTGAAAAAAAACTTTAACTGTCCATAGATATGATAAGCTTGCAAGGGTATTTTTTTTTTTGCGTTATTTTCGATGTAAGAATACACGAAAGTTCAAAGAGAGTACTTGGGACCCACATGTGACTAGCTTGTAAGTTTTCAGCGTTCTGGGTATCTCTTTATTTTTTATTAAATATACGTTTACTGAGTTTCGGATAGTATAAAAGTAAGTACACGAGAATGTAGGATTAAAAAGAATTATTTCAATATAATAAATAGTAGAAATTTTATGATCTCTGTCAGTCTTCGGAGATCGTTCGGCCGGAGCGGATGTATTGCTTTAAGCGCGTGATTTACACGAGCAACTTTTATTCGCTAGAAGCCGCGTCTAATGACGTCATAGTGAATTCGCTACTAAAAACTTCTTTTAGATGCGGGTTTGCTCTTGTTAGCGTATACTCGCGGCGAATACCGCTTTCGACGCTTGTCACTAGCTTGACGCTGGCTTGTCGCTAGCTTCTTGCTGCTCTTCCAAAGCGAATTTTTAAGTCGTCAACGTAAAAAGACGAATTTTTCCGGACCGTCTCGGCCACTCAGACCATAAGCATCACAGAATAATCATGTCATCGAATGACATACTTCGAGCCGCTGTTGTGCTTTGTGCCCGACTATTCGCTTGATCACTAGCGATCACTCAACGCTGCGACTTCAAAATTTTAGTCGCTTATAGCGAATAAAAACCAAGCGTGTACAAGCTTTCATCAGCGAATTCGCTGACGCATTAAGAAGCTTACTTCAAGCGAATAGCAGTAGAGTCGAGAGAATCGCTGGCGAATTAATGACGTCACTAGACGCGGCTTCTAGCGAATAAAAGTCGCCCGTGTAAATCACGCTTTATTGCATCATCCTCTAAACTAAATCCTAATGAACTTAATTGTATATACTATAATAATATTTATACATGTTTAATCCTATATCTACCATTTTATATTGTTCAAATAATAAAATTTTATTTATTAGTTGTAAACTTATAATATGTAGATTTTTCAAAAATTTCGATTTTCGATAGTTTAAATAATTTTACTTTTTTGAGCGATTCAATCGTACTATTTTTTTATTAATCCAAAGGGTCAACTAAAAAAATCCTACGGGTTTTTGCTGGAACATTAAATTTAAAAATTTGAGAATTTTTTATCCAAGGTAGTCATTTTTTGCGAATTTTTCCAATAAAATTTCTTTGAAGTATTGTAATTAATTGAAAATAAAATATTATTTATTTGATTCATATTTATCTGTCTTCGTCTGATTTCGAGTTATACATTTCACATTTTGAGCTAAAAAGGACGTATTCTGTTCAAAGATATAGCACGACAAAGTTGCAGGGCTTCACAGACCTTGGTGTGGCCGGGAAGGTAACCAAAAATAACAGAGGCGTGTTAGGGTTAAGATCGTTCGAAGATGCGGAAAAGCATCAAATTGTTAAATTGACTAAAATTGCTAGTCAATTTAATTCGTGATATTACTGCGGTAGTTTAGTAGAGTTAGCGTTTCAAAACCGAAATATCATTTCGGCGCGTGTTTCGAAGGACTACGTACGCAGTATATAAATTTACACAGAATTGTACAAGCATTTAAGATCCAGCTAGACCGTTTAAGGCATTGATTTCTATAGTTAGTATAAATATATGGTTCTCAAATAACGTAAATAAATATTAAGGCGTCACTACACAATCAATAATACTGCCAGTATTAATAAATACTGACGATATTACTGATCTTGTGCAGTTAATATTGATAGATTGACATAGAGTACTAATGATAATCTGGATTTTGATTCTCAAGCATCAGTATCGCTTTATTAGGATCCATGTCACAGTATGTCACAGTACAATAGATAATGTACGTAAAACTAAAATAAAATACGTATATCGTCAATAACTGATCGTGTGGTTGAAAAAATACTAAAAATATTAATGCATATTGTCAGTATTACTAAAGCCCGATCTACATAAGATGCAAAATGCAGATCGTAAATGAAACGTATTTCAGATCGTAGACCGCAATACGTAGGATACAGGACGCGAAAGTGGAAGCTCACCCAACTTTCTGTATCCTACGTTCTGCGTTCTACAACCTATTATAATTAAAATATATTAAGTTAGTTTCTAGTTTTGCGACCTGCGACCCGTGTTCTACGTCTTAAGCATCATCTACAATGGGCGGTAGCAGTAGTGGTAAGGCTGTAAGACTCATCGGAAGCAAGCTAATTTTCCAGTATAATGGGCCGTAAAGTAAGTCCGTAAGTGAATGGTTGAAATCCATTTCCTACGTTCTATTCTGTTGTTGTTTACGGACTTACTTTATGTTCTATTATACCCGAAAATCAGCTTACTCCTAACGTGTCTTACAGCCTTATCGCTACTGCTACTGCCCATTGTAGATGAACCTTTAAACATCGTTGCTACTTTGATACTTTTGATTAAAATATAATAATTTTTTTAACATACAGTCAGATATCAATTCAACAACAGTTACATAACAAGGATGAATTCAAAACGGAACAAGTAGTAAATGAAGAAGAAGAAGATGACGAAGATGATGAGGAAGATAATTCAGATTCGGAAGATGATCCGGATCGATTATGGTGTATCTGCAAACGGCCACATAACAATCGATTTATGATATGCTGTGATGTTTGTGAAGACTGGTTCCATGGAAAATGTGTACACGTCAGTAAAGCTATGGGTAAGTATATATGACGAGAGAAAATATTTATTTTAATTTATGTTATATAATATCTATTTTATACAAATGTATGATAGGTCAACAAATGGAGGAGAAAGGTATAGAGTGGGTTTGTCCGAATTGTCTAAAAAAGAAAGCCGAAGAAGAAAAGATAAAGTCAAATTTGCAATCACTACCCGGAAAACAAAAAGCAAAAGTCGAATCAATGGGTGAAAATTCATTATCGCAAGATGTGTTACCGAAAGAAATATCTCCGTCAAGTTCTTCCATTGACCACAGTATTGCTTCAGCTTCCAGCACAATGCAATGTGTTGTTTGTAAGAAAGAAGCCAGAAATTCTAGCATTTATTGTTCAGATGCGTGTATTCTTGCACATGCTCAGGAAACTTTAACTAAGGACAAACCCGTGCCATCTGGATCAAATATAAAGTCTGCAAAATTATCTACGTCAGAAACTACGAAGGCAAAACACGAGACTAGAGTAGTAGTCTTTGATAAAAAAACTGGTAAAGTTCTTACTGGTAAGTAAATCATACATGATTAAATATTAAAACTGTTTAAATTCCTCTATTTTGTTTCAATTTTTTTTAGAAATTTAATTTCTTGTGCGTTGCTATTTCATTATTCATTTTCTATGTAATCACGTGGAATCATAGCAAACGCGATATCTTTTGTTTTTCACTTGCTTTGTTTCTATAAATTGTTTGTAGGTATATTTTATTTTGCATATTTATCATTAGATAATATTAGTAAGAATTCAAAAGAAAATTGAGAATAAGAAGGGAGTTCGTTCAGAATAGACGGACTCCATTACATATGCATGCACATACGCGTGCACATACAGGGTGTTTATAATTTTTCTACTATCTCTCGAACTGTTTATTATTTGAAAGTAAAATGTTTTAAGTAAAAAATCTAAAGCCATTGTACATAGATAAACTTAAACAAGAAAGAAACTTAAGTAAGAAAATAAACATGTTGGAATTGTTTCTGCTTACTTTACGAACTCATGGTCTCTACTGTGATTAGCCAATTCTCTTACTGCTTACGTTTTATTGCTTAAGTTTCTTTGTATGCCATAGTCCTTGCTCTATTTCGTGGGAGACATTTTATGGACACACATTTTTTTCAAGTAGAGATATCTCTGAAATTTTAAGGTGACATTTACTTTTTAAAATGAAACAGTATCTTTTTTTTTAGTTAATGCATAAAAAAAGCCCATTCGAGTTTATTAATATATTGGTCTTCCAAAATCATTCAAAGCCATTTACGATCGTTCAAGCCTTTTATTTTCTTATTAGTGAACTTCAAAATCTTCTGGAAGATGTTCCACTCGTCATTAGAGTACATACTGATGAGTGTATGGCAATTGCCCACGATCCAATTGCGCACGAGCCAATCACAGCTTTAAAAAAAAATAATTAACCTAAACTCCCTATGCAGAAGTCGCTGTGATTGGCAGTGGGCAATTGCTACAATGCGCAATTGCACCGCTCCCCGTACTGATAATACTTCTCATAATGACCATCAAATTCAAGAATGTTTAGTCATTGGATAGAAAGAAAAAGTATGATACCTTTCTTACTAACAACAAGTTCTCGGATCTGACAACTGTAGAGTTTTCTTGTGGAACTTTATAAAAAATAAAGTGTATCAACGAGAATTCACCATTTGATAATGAGGGTCTAGATATCATGATTGTCTGCCTACAAATTATTATACCGCATTCACGGAGAGAACGTTTGGGCAGCTCAAGGTTACAATAATAATGCATGCGGAACTAAATAACGCGCTCGAGTCCTCCAATCTGATCACAAAATGTATGGATCATGGTAGATCTCTTTCTGGACGCGGTATAGAGTAACTTTGTCCTAACCAATCGGGAAACATTTTGTTGAGTATTTCTCGAATTCAGTGGTCATTATAAAGAGCACCAGCATGCTGGAAACACATCCTTTTTCTGGTGACGAGTGAAACGTCTTCGAGAGATTTTGAAGTTTATTGATAAGAAAATAAAAGACTACAATTTTAAACAATTAAATGACCTTGGAGGACTATATCATAAGTCAATAAACTTTCTCGAAGTAGGCCTTACCTTTTTAAATTAAAAAAAGATACTGTTCCAAAAAAAAAACAAAGGTCACCTTCAAAACTTGGGAAGAGCTTTACCTAAAAAAAATTGTATGTGTTTGCGCGCTTGCTTATGTACGTGTGTGACATACATAACTTATTATTTTAGGCGCAGATGCTCCTCTCAGATCCAGTTTGCGAACATGGTTGAAAGATAATCCAACTTTTGAAATAGTAGAGGCTAATAACATCAATACACTTCAAATAGGCGGAAAGCTCGTCACGCAGATCCAAACATCTGGAAAACCTGTACGTGTTAAATAAAATAAATCTAACAATATAGATAAGTAAATTAAAATTTATACCTATACAAGATATCATGAAAAAGATCGAAACGTAAAGGACAGATAGTGTATATACTGTGTAGTAAGAATTGTTTAATGAGCATATTGGAAGATTGATTCTCAAATTAGAAGCGATTTTTTTATGTTTGTTAAACAGTTTATTTGTTTGCTTCTACATAAAAATTATTACATGCAATAAATAAAAAAGTAAAAACGGGAGAGTTTAATGAGAAATTAACGTAAATATGCAATATTTTTATTAAGAAATTATTTCTGTGTTTCTATACAGAATCTATATTTGTGATTACTACGCATAATATCGGAATATGATATTACAAAATATCAATTTAATTACGACACATGTGTTAGATCTCAAAATAAATTCATAATCGTGTTCATTTGCCTTGTATATGGTAAAAATTTTAGAAATATAACTTATTATTTTTAAAATATCAATGTGTGTTTGTATGACAACTTACAGCGTTTCCCACTGCGAAAACTAGTGCAACACTGGTGAAATTAAGTACAAATCGTTTTACATATTTTTAGTGTTAATAATTGAATCGTTTTAAGATTATAAAATTATTATAACAACGGAGGAATGTAACTAAAGGGTTAAATTATTTATTAAAATATATGAATTAATTTATATTATAATTGCACTCAGTGTTGTGCTAGTTTTTTGTTGGGAAACGCTATTAAAGGCCGTTCATAATGGAAGAAATATTAGAAACAGAAATAAGTATTAACCCCGGATCTACAATAGATTTTTAAGCCTTAAGTTATAAGGAATGGACAAATCACAATCTCACTTAGTCCGGATCTACAATAGGTGTTTTAAGCTTTAAGCCGTAAGAAATTGACCAACTACAGTCGAATGCGAGGAAAATAATTGATTGTGATTCGTCTATTCCTTATGGCTTAAGGTTTAAAAATCTATTGTAGATCCGGGGTCGTTCTCCTTGCATTCGACTGTAATTGGTCAATTTCTTATGGCTCAAGGCTTAAAACACCTATTGTATATTCGGACTAAGATTTTAACCTATCAAAATTCAGTTACACCGGAGTACACGGTTTCTAATAAGTTGAAATCTTAATATTTATTCCTATTTTTAATATTTCTTCCATTGTGCATAGGACCTTAAACGTTGTTAAAAGGCAAGAACATTTGTTATATATGCTTAAGCAATGACAAAACGTCAGTTCTGTGATTCGTAAATTTCAATTGCTTATAATTGAAAAACTATTATAGCCTCGACATTATTGTATTAAGCTTTTCGTCTTAGAATACAATATGTTAAAAAAAAAATTTCTTAAAAGGAAATGCAGACATTTTGGGACATCCTATATCTACGGTTGCCACCTTTTAACTAATGTCCTGCCGGTAATTGGCTGCATTCAACAGAGAAAACTGATCAGTGAGCGTGATTCTTTAATATAATTGGTTCCTACACACTTAGATCTAGCGAAGAACTAAAAGTATGAACCAATTATATTAAAGAATTACTAAGTTATCTCAGCTCTCTTTACTGAACACAGTCAATCATTCGATTTGGAAACTTCTGCATAAGTGATTGTATCTCATTTATGCAGAAGTTTCCAAATCGAATGATTTCCATCAGCATTGCATAAAAATTTGCAGCTATTTTTGTTTTCTTGTAATATGCCATAAATAAAAGCATCAATTTATAAAATTCTGACTTCACAACTCTGACTTCTAACTTAGAATTGATTTTCTTACTACATTCATACATTAGATATTTTATATTCAGTTTAATGAGTACTTTCAAATAATCCTGAATTTTTTTTACATAACTTGTATGTTTACTTATATAAAAGTATAGGTAAAAAATAATATAAAATATTTAGAATTTCTAGATTATGTAGAAATTTCTTTAAAATATATCTTAAGTTAACAGAAAGACATGGGAATTGTTTTCAGGTAAAAATTACGCAGGTATCTCCAGTTAAAGTGCAAAATATGCCAAAGACGATCTATACCAAGGTATCTGGATCA
This sequence comes from Trachymyrmex cornetzi, assembly GCF_001594075.2. Lineage (NCBI taxonomy): Eukaryota > Metazoa > Arthropoda > Insecta > Hymenoptera > Formicidae > Trachymyrmex > Trachymyrmex cornetzi. The sequence continues at coordinate 1,245,009 of NW_017299641.1, forward strand.
AAACAAACTGTTTTAGCACCCAACAAGAAAATTACAATAATTCCCTCTATGCATCAAGTATCGCCGGGCAGTAAATCGGCACAGCTGAAACAGACGATAATCACTACAACGCCAGGAAAGAACCCTGTAACATTGAAAATGTCAAAGAACGTCACACAGACACCATTGAAAATCCAATCAGCAGGTTCGCCAAAGCAAACGCCGATTAAGAAGCAAGAATCAAAGTCATCACCGTCTCAATTGAAACAAATTAAGTTAACACCGGTAAAAAAGCCAGAAACGGAACCTATACGAGTGAATATCCGAAAATCGCTGACAGAATTACTATCCAGCCGTATAAAAGAAACTAAAGATCTGAAATTAACTGATGAGGAAATTTCCGATTTGGCTTTTAACATAGAATTCGAGATGTACAAGTATTTCAAGGACACCGGTTCTAAATACAAAGCGAAATACAGGAGTCTAGTATTTAACATAAAGGATACCAAGAATCTGACGTTGTTTAGAAAGATTGCGGATCACTCATTAACGCCGGATGCGGTGGTGCGATTAAGTCCGGATGAGATGGCCAGTCAGGAACTAGCCGAGTGGCGCGAGAAGGAGACAAAACATCAGCTGGAAATGATAAAGAAGAACGAACTGGATTTGATGGCCCAAGCCAAGTCGATCGTTGTTAAGACTCACAAGGGTGAACAGATAATCGAGAACGATGGTGGAATCGATCACGTTGATCCTAAAACTCCGGTGCAAGATATCGTTTCTGCACTAAATAACGGCGATAACATAAGTTCCACAGTTGACGATTTGAAGGATAAGAATAAGGATAAGGAGGATAAACTAACGGCGCAAATGGAAACAAAAAAATCCAAGAACACAGAAGATCGAAGGAAGAAGGATAAGGAGAGAGGAAGAAATCGCGACAATGCAAAGTCTAAGAGTAAGGATCGACGGGAGAGAAGTCACAGTCGGCATCGTCATAGTCGGGATCGAGATCATAGCAAGACGCGAGACAAGAGCAAGGAGCGAAAATCGAGCAGGAATAAAGAAAGCAAGCGTGACAGAGAGCGAGAAAAGGATAAAGATCGAGATCGGAACAAAGATCGAGACAAGGTGAGTAGAAAGGAGAGCAGGGAGAGAGAGCGGCAGAGAGAAAAGGACAAACACAAAAGTAATGACAATCGTTCAAGAAATCGTAGCGGTAGTAGAGAATCTAAGGACATTGATAAACGGGAAGAGGAACATAAAAGAGAAACAGAGAAGAAGGAGATGTCCCCACCACCTGTGGAAAAACTGATAGAAGACCGCCTCTGGCGGCACATAGAAGACGAGGCGACAACGAATACGATTGATGGGAACGATTCCGATATATCGGACAGAGAACCCAGCTCTACTGTTACGATTAAGACGCCTGATATCAATGAGGAATCCGAGAGAGACAAAGAGCAGATGACGGACAAGGAAACATCAGCGAAGGGCAGTTGGCAGACCGTTTGGCGCGGTTTTGTTAATATGGTTGATGTCGCTAAATTCTTTATAACCGCGCAAGAAGTAAGTGGTAACGCTAAGGATCTTATGGACGATTTACCAGATACTGTCGACGTTGTCGGTAGAATCAGTCACGAGACCGTTTGGGATTATATTTCAAAGATGAAAAGAAGCGGCTCTAAAGAGATTCTAATCATTCGATTAACAGCTGCGAACGACGAAGAGAAGATTCCCTACATAACTCTGTATAGTTATCTGAACAGTAGAAGCCGTTTGGGCGTTGTAGGTAATGTTTCCAAAAATATCAAGGATTTTTATATAATGCCATTCTCGAATCAGAGTACGATACCGTCAGTTCTAATGCCGCTTAATGGTCCGGGATTTGAGGAGCACCGGCCACATCTACTTCTCGGCATTATAGTTCGCAACAAGAAGAAACGATTGTCGGTTGTGTCAACAATACCTTCGAAAACGTCCAAGACGTCCGACAGAAGTTATACTCCACCGTTAATCAGCGTGCCAAAGGAGAAAACCTTGTCGCCGTCACCTTCTTCATCTCCCATGTTATACAAAGCGACCGCGTTAGACTCGACAAAAGAGAAAGCGCCGGCGGCAGTAACACAAATGACACTGGAATCTTTGAATAAGGCACACATAGGTATGTCGCGCGGCGTCATAGATACCGCAACGATATGCAAGATTGTGCCAGAATTATCATCAAAGATCGACCTGACCTCATCGCCCGGTAAAGTCACGTTGGACGATGACGGAGATGAGCCATATAGCCCTGGCGAGATGGACGACGATATAAACAATCTGCAGCCCACTGTTGACAATACCGCTGGTATCTTATCTTCATCTAGCAAGAACTCCACAGAGTTACAAAGAAAGATGGATGAGTTGAATCGGCAGATCGAGGAGCAGAAGCAACAAATTGAGGAACAGAGACAACAGATACAGAACATTAGCTCATCGTTTCTCGACGAAACAACTCCTACTTTGCCGGTGAGAATTTCCACTTATTTTTTTGCAACCTCAATTTGTTATCGCATTACTATGTCTTTTTATTTGCCTTGTATAAATAAAATTGATTTTGAATTCTACTGCAATACATCTCGATCTAATTTCCTAAGTTGCTCTATAGGTTCTTACTCTTTGAAAGAACTTGAGTTTCTTATCGTCGTAGATATTAGAAGCCTCACGTCTAATCAAACATTATGAGAAAGTTGACCATTTAGCAGCATGTAAGAGAATTGAGTCAACACTTGTATAACGTAGAATGAAGATAAATAAATTTTTCTGATTTTTTTTTTTTAATATGAAGTCCTGGTATGATAGCTGCACACTTATATTGTCGTAAAGGATAATATCGCAAATTGTGATCTTTTTAATGGTCTGTACCAAAGAAATATGTGCATCTTCAAATAACCAAGTCAATTATTCGATTACCGTAGTAGAAATCTGTAGTAGCTATATCTTTAGATGTAATCTTATTGAATGATCGAATGATATCTTTTAAAGTACATTTATGAAATGTAAGAGTTGTAGATTCATTCAATAAGTTTTCTATTAAAGCTAATAGGGGAAAAAAAAGTAATGGATTTTAACTGTTAATTTCTCTATTATTTGCCTAACAATTTCTAATTGGTGAAATATAGATGAATTTTTGAAAATACGCTCGCTTTTGTTTCCATTAATCACTCGCGTCATTGATGCGCGATCAATCATGAGAATTTCTACCTTCATTATCTACCTTTGTTGATCTCTCTTTATATGTCTGTACATCTTCATCTACAACTGTTTCAGGGTTTAGGACTAGATCCGCCCACCGACGCTTGCGAGGAAGCTTACAGTCCATCAAACGCGCGGTCTTTCACGCCTCCGCCACCTATTTCCAAATTCACGCAACCTATCCTCGATAAAGTCTCGGACATTACTATACCGCCGAATTTACAAGAGATCCTGGCAAACGTCAAGCGGCAAGAATCCTCTAAAGTGGATCCTTATCTTCCGTCTAAGCCTGGCGCGTCATTTTTACCCGCGCTCTATCAAAACCCGGAGAGGTATTCACCTTCGCCCTCTTCCAAGATTAGTCAATCAGAGAAAGCATCGCTAGAAGTTCCCAAGGAGAGCAAGAGTACATTGAGTACTTTGAGCGATCTGGATCTGATCCGAAAGGCCGAAGAAGAATTGGCTGCAGTCGCGGCAGCGACGGTAGCGCAATCTGTAGTGCCAGCGCTACCACCGTCCTCTTCTTCCTCGTCATCGTCGTCATCGTCAACATCGTCCTTGCTCGTTTTAACACCGCCGCCTGTTGGTTCCGTAAGTGACGCACCAATATCGCCTCAAGTTCTGTCGTCACTCCCGCTTTCCGCGGAGCCTACATTGGAGGCGAATAAATCATACAAGCCAAGTCCTTCGGATTCTTTCAAGAAGAATTTCACTCCCGAGCAGCCGAAGCCGCCCGGTCTTGAAGATGAAGATTTTCCCATTTTTCCATCAACTCCGCCGACAATAGATGTCTCTAAAATGACATCCCACTCAAAAATTTCATCCAAAAGCGGTATCGTGCTGAACGTTAAACGGAAATTGAGCGACAGTGATAGCTCGTCGTTACCCACTAGATTACCGAGGACAAAATCGCGCTGGGGTCAAAGACCATCCGAATAAGACAATATAAGATCTGTTTTCTGTGACTCAATTAGTGTACAACTAGTTTTGGAACTTAAAGTGAGATAGCTATGTTTGGCGAAAGCGAGAAAGAGAGTTTTAGTGCAGTCTAGTGCAGGGATAAAAAATAGACCTATAATTGTTGCGGTCTGCGATTTGCAGTATGGTGACTTTCCGACATATATAGTCTTTCTACGTTCGCTTTCTACCCAATGAATGTTTGTCTTATACGAAGTGAAATTGTGTTTCTTTTGCGCAAAGAGGAAAAAATGAGCCAATAGAATGATAAACTACTAAAAGAGTTTTGCTATATTTTAAATATATAGAAGAGAAAGCGATCTCTCTCTCTGTTATGTATATATCCGTGCGTGCTTGGAACTTGTATACGATGAACGAAAAAGATATAAGAGTGAAATTATTAGTATGAGGGGGGGAGGGGGGAGAAGAGAGAGAAAGAGAAAAAAGGGGGGAAATGAGAATAAGATTGTAAATTGAAAACTTACACTATAGTAAATCGTATGTATTTCCATAAACGTTTGTTGAGAAAAACACTATATTTTCAGTATGTATCAAATGTAGAGATGCAAGAAAGATTTCTTTACTATAACTGCTTTCCTTTTTTCGAAATACAATTAGTACAAGTATCGTCGTTCTACCTTCGTTATTCATTGAATACCAAAAAAGGTAAACCGATATTTGTGTCGATTGTGTCTTTTAAAAGAAAAACAGCTTATTGAAAGTATTAATACTTTTGAGTTATACAAATATCAATAATGGGTACTTTCCATTTAGTGACACAAGTCGACACAAGCATCATTCCATCTTTCTTCACATTTAGTAAATAATAACAATAGAACGACGCTTGTGTCGACTTGTGTCATCAAATGAAAAGTACCTAATAATTATTGATGCTTCCGATTGACTGTTACGAAGCATTGTACAATGCCCTTAGAAGTACATTTTCACAAACTGCTCAAATTTGTCATTTCAGCGACAAAAAGGATCACGTGATCAAAATTAATAATATTCGATGTTGATCCTTTTTATCGCTGAAACGGCCAGTTTTTAATGCCGCGTGAAAATGTATCTTTAGAAAAAGAGGCAGCAATTCCACAATAATACGCGTTTCGTTACTAGAGTTTTGTCCGCAAGAATATCCTGACAATTGTATGTACCTTTCTCCAGCAATTCTCTATTCGCCGTATTTCTCCTATCTGTCGCTAGAACGAATTCTTTACGAGGAGAAAGAATGTATCTTCCAACGTAGCTTCGTGTTTATTGACAACGTAACGAGAGGAAGATAAAAACTAAAGAGGATTAAATCCTTTTTGGCAAAAACAAGATAGTTTTGAGAGATTATCTAATCTAGATAAATCATCTGTGTCGTTTGCATTGAAGCTAACGTTATGTAAACGCGAGGTTAATTATTGCTGATGTATCAGCTGCTGTTCAACGCATCGACATATAGTACTGGATGGAACATGCGGTGAAATCTCTTTAATCTTTCGTCTTGACAGGCCTAAAAAGAGTAAGGTAAATGTTTGGGCACGGAACTCTTTTCTACTATTGTCCTATTGATCGAATTGTTTCAGGAGAGGGAAGACATGCTATTACCTCCAAACATCCTTCTTTTTCTAGATCTGTCAAGATGGCTTCAATGTTATGCTCCATCCAGTACTATATGTCGATGGTTCAACATATCGCCAAGGTGTGTGTAAAAGCGATCGAGGTTCAGATACGATGCATTTGCAGTGTGACAATTGCACGCTCATGCGTGCTTGAATCAGTGACTGGTACCACCGAAAGTACGCATATTATTCTTGTAAATACTAAAGCAAAAAGGTGAACAAAACTCTGCGATTGTGTTCACGTCGCTCTTACATATGACGCAGTTTCTGCGCTTTGGGCACGTACATGTAAATGTGCTGCGAGACAAGTTCAGTAACACACACACACACACACACACACACACACATCCCTATTCTGTAATTCTCAATGACAGTGGTAATGTTACATTATTGCGTAGATTTTATACATACATGGTAAAAAAAACTGCGTAACGACAATGGAGCAACATTTACACTATTAAAAGTTACAGAATAAGAGCTTTGTTGAGGTTACTGAGTAGTTATCACAGTCATATTGAATCATGACGTCAGAAGCGAGAAATGATAGTTAATTTTTATTTCGTGCCACTTGTAAATAAAGATAATTTGGATAAAACGAAATGATGAGATTGCTTTAAAACATTTGTAAAAATGGACGAAAATTACGCTTATCTCCCCTGATAGTCAATAAATAATCGTAAAAAGTGATAAAAGATACTGTAAGTGAAAATAAGCTATGCATGCGCATTGAATAAAAGCATTTCATGTACCTTTTATCACTTTACGATTATTTACTGTCAGGGAGGATAAGCATAGTTTTCATCCATTTTTACAAATATTTTAAAGCAATCTCACTTTGTTTTATTCAAATTGTCTTTATAAATGGCACGTAATAAAAATTAACAAACATGTCATTTCTCGCTTCTGACATCACGATCAATTACGATTCAATATGGCTGTAATGACTATTCAGGAGCCTTAATGATTTAGGGTGCTTTTCATTTGATAACACAAAACACGAGCGTCATTCTATCCTTCTTGATATTCAGAGAGTGACAAAGATAAAACGGCACTTGAGTCATCAAATAGAAAGCACCCTTATTCGATGATCTGTGATCGTCGAAGATAAACTGAGGTTCTTTCGCGTAAGATTGAGTATATGGGAATATCTTTCGAATACTAATAAATTTCGTCTCCGAAGAGATTGATAAAGCTGATTTCTGAAAAAAATTACAATTAAAAGAAATATGATAAAAATTTTGTGTGTGTGTGTGTGTGTGTGTGTGTGCGTGTGTGCGCGCGCGCGCGCGCGCGTATGTGTGTGTGTGTGTGTGTGTACATATATATAACTTGTAATTGTAATGTATTTTTAAGAGTATATATTTAACACAATATAGCTATAAAATTTGAAGATAGTTTGGACATAATGCAAGCATTGTGTTTAAATTATTTTCTTTGTAGATAAAAACTTATCCAAGATACTTAATTCAATTGTTGTTATAATTGAATTATTCTTGATATGAAAAACCCTTGATTGAAAAATGGCGAAAAATGTCACTTGTAATATTATTCATTGGAAGAGCGGCACCATAAGCGAAAACATAGTTGTTTGTTTTAGGATGAATTCTGTACTTTAAACAAACAGCAGTGTATAGTATAATTCACGCAATGTTGCTCTAATAGTATACGGACGCACACGCGCGCGCGCGCATATACATTATACATACAATCGAAATTCGATTGCAATTACACACAAAGCGCGGCTAATATATGTACGCACTCTTGTACAGTCAGAGCCTAAAAGGTTGCAACACTTTTTTTAAATGGGTTTTGGAATGCAGCTTGCTCGCCGAGCAATTAGTTCTTATTCATGGATCGACAAATAAAAACCAATCGCTTGGTGAGTAGGTCGCGGATTCCGAAACTCGTTAAAAAAAAGTGTTGCAATCTTTTAGGTCCTGACCATACATTTTACTTACATATAATGTATATACTATATAATCTAAGACTATAAATATATATATATATACATATATATATATATATACACATGTAAATAATATGTTACATACAGAGTGTTCAGTGACTACATAATCTCTGATGGGAAGAGAGAGCAAACTAAACTAACAATGAATTGAAAAGTTCTGTACCATTTTGTAATTTTTGCAATAGTTATCGAGAAATTAATTCCTAAAGATATTCAAATTGACTCACCGCCAAATATAAATCCGTGGCAATATATGACTATCTATCATCATAGGTTGCTAGGCGTGCAAGGAGTTGTTTATTACAAGTGACAAGGGCAACGCAAGAGAGAGCAATGATAAAGAATATTAAAATACCTTCTCCTCGTTGAATGATTGTAGAGTCCCTATAATCTAAGTGATTGTATCTCGTAGCGCGCTTGTTGGTAGGTCGAATACATATTCGACGATTTTTAGCGATTAATATCTTTAGCAATTAATATTAAATACTAATATTTCACTATTGCGAAAAATGCAAAATGTAGGATTTTAATTTAGTTCAATCTGTTCTATTTGTCCACGAGAAATTATGCGATCATTACCGGATACCCTGCGTACGTGCGTGCGCACGCGTATATATAAATACACACACACATATAGTGTCTCTCTCTCTTAAAAAATTTAGGAAAACTCTCGTATCGTACAGATAGAGCGGATTAAGCTGAGTTGTAAAGTTCTCTATTATATTTTGAAATTTTCACGATAGTTAATAAGATATTAATTTCTAAATATATCGCTAAATTAAGTACAACAATTTTTTAAAGCATAAAACTTAAGCTTTCAAGTCCCAAGCCGTAAGAAATTAATCAATCATGATGAATTATTTTTCTTATGGCCCTTCTATATATAATAAGCCATTAGTCATAAATAAGAAATCAGAAGCAAAAAATTGATGACTGATTGGTCAGTTTCTAGCTTCTAACTTCTAATTTATGACTAATGGCTTATTGTAGAATGCCTCTAACATTCTATCGTGATTGGTTAATTTCTTATGATTTAGGACTTAAAGTTTAAAATTTTGAAATTAGTTTAAGATCTTAAAATTTCATTGTACCGCCGCTTAAACGTGTATCCATCCGACTTACTGCCAAATGCAAGTGCAGAACGAGATACGATCAGCTAGTGCAGGGCTGCGTTCAGAATCGTTGTCCGAATGCACTCAGATGTCGTTTTATGCTTGTTCGCACGAATGTTAAACAAGGATAAAAGAACTTTTTTTAGGCGCACCCAGATGATGATTCTGAACGCAGCCCAGGCAGTTATTTTCTTTTATTGTCGTGCGTAACTATTCACTATTATCACTTGTATAGTAAATAACTTGTCCGCACGCCTATGCTTACTACACACTGGACGCGATAAGCGATGAGCAATATCCAATGAGAGCTTTGCTTTGCATCATCACGTGAGAAAAAGCAGAGTTTTTATTGGATATCGTTTGTCGTTGATCGCTCATCGCATTTAGTGTGCAGTAGGCATTAGCCACTATAATCGATGGACCTATAAACATTTGACCTGTCCCTTGATACGTGCTTTTTCAGCGATTGGCTACGTTTACACGGCTCGATTTGTGCCGAAGTTACAACATCGATGTTATGAAATTGGCCAATCATAGCTATTCCTCTGAAGAATGAATGACTGTGATTAGTCATTTCTCATAACATCAATGTTATAACTTCGGCGTAAATTGAGCCCTGTATAAACGTAGTCATTTATGATTACAATCAATATCTCGTTAACTGTTGGGAAAATTGCAACGAAATGGTAGTGAACTTTTCTACTAAGTTTAGTCCGCTTTATCTGGTTACTAGCATTGCCCCAAATATTCTGGGACACTCTGTATTTATGTGTATATAATACATAAAATGCTAGAGCTATAATTTTATCCTCTTTCTCTTCCGTAACGCGATAACTCTACATATTGAAATCGATAATATATTTGGAACATTTTATTTTGTATAGTGAACATCGTTAAAATCCGATGTAACATATCGTGATCTTAATGCAGTTAATTCACTTTTTAGCGACTCTTAAAAATTACGCACTTATTGGTATGATAAACATTTATTGATGTAACATTTACATTTATATTGTAAAATTTTCTGCGTTACCTACGAATCTTTAAGGCAATTTACTTGAAAATCTTGATACATCTAAAAGAAATTTAAGGAAGTGTAGTTGTAAGAAATTTTCATATTGATAGGACGATATCGAAATAAGTATATTTTATTTCTGTTCATTTTTGCGAGTTTTCTTCGGTATATACTTTAGAGAAGAAAATGTAATTCACGCTCTTATATCTCCTTGTCTGTGTTCTTACCAGTTTTTTTCTGTCCTCTCATTAAATATAGCAGAGCACGAGATACAACGTGCGTGTATGTACATACATACAGAGACTTAGAAAGGAATGTATAACTTGAATTTATTTATGATATCATTTGGATATAATTTAAATATAATTTGAACTTGTTTTTAAAGAAGAAGAAAGGACGTCGGCTGCGTTCGAGGAGCGCGTTGCTAGCGCTATTACATCATTCTCTTTTCATTTTATATCTAATGAATGATTGATAGAATCGGCATAATAGTGTCGATAGCTCCCCGAACGCGGTCAAGTATAGACTGTGCATTTTTTTTCTATCAAGTTGTCACTATCGGTTTAGAAAAAGTCAAGTAGCAGTCCTAGGATCTATCATCCTCGTCCCCTCTTTCTTCCTCACTCATTCAAGTATCGAGTTGAAGAGAAATGCAGTTCAATATACTGGAGGTGCATTTTAATGAAGAGCATAGATGCTAAGTTCAGGGAATGCGCAGGCTATATCCTACGTTGTGTCTATATTAAGATAACACTTACAACTTTCTTTTTCTTTAATAATATAAATAAGCATTCAAAATTATAATTTTATTTATCTACATATATACTATTTGGTTACGATATTGTTCAGTATTTAAACAGTCTGAATAGCGTTTTTTACTAGCAGAACCAGTGCGCACTCGGTGCACGTTAAAGCTGTTGTACACTATTATAATCTAAATGTAAAAGTGAGATATATCTCAATTGATAAAATGGCCACTGTGTATTTTATCAAATGGTACAATAAAATGTATGAAATATTTCGCGGTTTAATTCATTTCTATATTTTTATTAAACGTACATTTCTTTTTACGTCGATTTTTGTATGTGCATACAACGGCTTTAAAGTGCACTGAGTGCGCACTAGTTCTGCCAATGAAAAATGCTAAGAGTATTATTACAGCCATATTGAATCGTAACGTCAGCGAGAAATGACACGTTAATTTTTATTATATGCTATTTGTAAATTTTAAAAATTGGATAAAATAAAATGATGAGATTGCTTTAAGTTCACAAGTAAGAAATAAAATCTATAACGGTCACAGCTGTGTGGATCGTAATCTAATTTAAATATTTCCATGTGAACTTATGTGTTAGTCGTTTGAACTGCGCGCCGAATTGATTGTTCGGACTTGGGGGTGAAATCGCACGGTGCGGAAAACGTCTGGTTATTCCGAATAGCGCTGATTGGTTGCGTCTATGCATTCTCTATTCCGTACCGTGTGATTTCACCCTTACAAAACGGAATTGTAGTGAACTCAATTTTCTAGTAAGAAACCGTTCCGTCTCGTTCCGATTCCGTAATACATACATGTATATATGTATGTATGTATGTATGTACATGGGACGGCACCCTGACGTAAACCGTAGATTTTTAGTGCTGGCAGTGAATTTTGGAACACAGCCAAAATAAGAAAATCGTGAAAAACACATGCGTCTCGCATAGAGAGAAATTTAGCCTAAAACATTTTATATCGATGCAACTTTAGTCAATTATTGACATGATTTAAAAAATGCATCCAGTGGTGAGTAGTACATTATTATAACATTTTTATATATCATATTAATTTTTACAATTAAATTAGTGCTAAAAAAAAGTCAATGAGAGCGACATCGTGGTTATTGTAGTGTACGACATTTTAATGTTTAGTTTCAATACATCTTTATATATTATATATATTGAATCTAGATTTGGAACGTTTCGGCTTATTTTAAACCATCTTCCACGATTAATTGATTGAGAAAAGACGATGATATGTACTCTCAGTGAACGTAATGAATTTTACACTTCTAGGTTTAGAATATCTATCTTTTAATCGTGCAGCGGATAAGATTTATCACTTTTGCAAAAAGTGCCTCTCCACACCTTTCTCTATGAATTAAATTCAAAAACTTTATCATATTAACAGCGTAAAAACTGTTAGACTTGTATCTTCGTCAAGATTTACAATATAAATGATTTGTATTGTAATTACATTTATATTTGTATTGTAAATCTTAACCAAGATACAAGTCTAACAGACACCGCTGCTAACATGATCAAGTTTTTGATCCATGAGAGAGGCATGAAGATTCAAAGCACTCTTTACGAAAGATGGTAGACCTAGCTTATACAATACACAACGATTAAAATAGACATTCTCAATCTAGAAGTTTAGAATTCGCTATGATCACTGAGGTCCAGTTTCACAACTCATGGTTAACTCTTAGAACCTGCGCACAATTAATGAAAGGAATAGAGAATAAGAATTTCAACCTATCAGAAATCATGTATCGTGAAATACACAGTTTCTGATAGGTTGAAATTCTTATTCCCTTTTCCCTGTTTCCTATTCTTTTCATTGTGCGCAGCCCGTTAATAAAGGTTCAATTTATTAATTATCTCTTTCCAATTCTAAAATTGTGAAATAAGTTGAACCTCGGTTACGAGTTAACCATGAGTTGTGAAACTGGGCCTTAAGCCCGTTTTCACAATATATGGTTACCTATAGATTAAAGGTTACCAACAGGTTCATCAATGAAATTCATTTATGAATTTTTTGGTTACCTTTAATCTTTAAGTAACCATATATTGTGAAATCGGGCCTTAAGCCTTGTATCCACGATGCTAGAAATCGGTCCGATATCTCGGATGAAGAAAGCATTGACCAATCGCAATGGTCATGTGATCAAATTGTTCAAATGTGATTTGTTAATTTTTTCTCTGTCCGACATCTCGGACCGATTTCTAGCATCGTGGACATCGGACTTAAGTGTGTATCATATATTGTTTTTTCTCAATCAATTAATCATTGAAGATGACTTAAAATAAGTCGAAACGTTCAAAATGTAGATTCAACATATATATGATGAACGTACTGTGAAACTATATAAATTAAACATTATAAAATACCATACGCTACAATAACTGCTGTGTCACTTACATAGCCCTTTTTTTAGCAATAATTCGATTTTAAATATTAAGAGACTCAAATTATTCTTTAATTTTATTTACATTAATTTTTATATTTCCTTAAAGTTCTTTCCAAGTAAAAAAGTACTATATAATACTGTTAATAAAGCTATAAAACAAGTTTCTTGTTATAAAGGCCATTTAGAAAAAAAGTAAATTTATAATTTTATAAGACTGCAGTACTTTTATGTATATTCATTTTATGTACGTTTAATTTATACATTACTTTGTATACCTTAGGTAATTTAATTTACGAAATACGCATGCGTGTGTGAGTGCGTGAGTGTAAAAAATTGCTTAGAAATGCAGATTTTGTGAGAAAGCTATATAATGTTATTTTATTTGTAAAAAAGAGAGGTTGTTAAGGCGTCGTCTACAATACACGGAGTAAGAAGTAAGAGTAAGAAATTGACCAATCACAGTCGATTATTCTTTTCACATTCGACTGTAATTGGTCAATTTCTTACTCTTACTTCTTACTCCGTGTATTGTAGACGGGCCTTTAGAGAGACTTGTATAAAATTTTTATCGGTCATTTGACAAATTGTCGTGAAAAACCATCGCAACTAGATAGAATTTAAATAATTATTGAGAAAACATTTCGTCATTTAACATTTACAGTGATTTAAATATTTATTTCATTATAATAAAAATCTTTGTTACACTTATAAAATACTCTTTATATAATATATGTTTTTACAAAGATATCTACTTTAAATGAGAAAAAAGAGGAGGGGATAGTTAAATGGGAGAAAGTACAACAGAAGTCTAAGGTCCCAAGAGAACATGAAGCTGAGGAACGTGCTCAAATGTGGAAAAAGTATTTGATGCACGAAATCGAGCTCGGTACTTTAAATACAAAACGTTACCGGACATTATGGCGAGAGATGATGATGAGAATCAAAATGCCGCAAATCGCCGAAGATGTGAAGATTGCGTGGCATAATTTCGATCGAGCTCTCGATATTAAAGACTACAGGTTGTCATGTGTGTTACGATCAATTGGCCAATTGAGAAAGTTTGTTTAGTGCATTTAGAGAGTTTCATCTTCTTCATCGAATAAGATTTGAATAACAATTAAAGAATATTTCATTCTTGAACAGATTTCCCTATAGTATAAATTATTTTACTATGTCTGTTGCTCTTATCCTAAAATAGTTGCTAAGATTTTATATAATTTATTTGTACTATTTTTGAAAGCAAAAATAGTTGAATAACATTAATAGATTAATCCTAACTAGTATGATATAAAGTCTTAAAAAAATAAAATTTTAGTTTTAATATCATTTCTTGATGAGAATTTGGATATTTTTCCATAGGATAAATTTATGCATCTTATAAAAATATTTTTACGACTGTTCGATCTTTTCTAGAATAAGCTTTTTAATGGATGAATTGACCGAAGCCGAAGAACAATATCAGAGAACTACAAAATCATATACTGAAATTATAGATCGATTTTTAATATCGTATAGAGAAAGAATACAGAGCAAAGAAAGAAGTTATCGAAGGACCTTAGACGAAATACTTATTCAGACGGACATAGGAGTTGGCAAAATTTATTATCAGCAAAACGAAGTCTTGTTACAATCAATCACTCACGGCATTCACAAACAATTAGAAGAATTATCGAACAATGTTAAAAGCATCGCCTTAAGTATATTATTATTAATCTTGTATAATTTTATCAGAATTTCGCTTGCTTCCAATTCTATATTATATACGTATACAGGGTGTCCCATTTTGAATAACGACCTAACATACGCACAGGACTCTTCACGCTCCCTTGGCAAGAGGGAAGTGAGGTGAAAGTCGTTTCGCGTGGAAAGTCGTTTTTAAAGCAGAAATGAAACATTATTTCTTAAATCTTTTTTTGTTTATAACTTTTTAACGAGTAATGTTCGATGGTTAAAACTTTTCCAAGGTCATTCGGGGTCGTGACCTTGACAACGTATGTCAATGTCAAGGTCATTGGGGAGGGCTCCCCTAATCTACATATTTACCAACAATAGGTATAAATTTGTTTACTGAAAGTGGACACAAGCAAAAATTATAGCATTTTAATATTTTTATAAAATTTAAGACATATAGATTCACGAGGCATTAGGAGTCAGCGCTAGTAAAAATATATGTATAAATAAAATTTAATATCTTCTGGATGTTTCGGCTCCGTTTTGAGCCATCCTCAGCATATATTTAATAACGTTCAGAACTTATTAAATTTTATTTATACATATATTTTTATCATTGGTTATATTTGCGCAAATCAGTACTAGCGCTGACTTCTAAATGCCTCGTGAATCTATGTCTTATTCTATGAATTAAACGAGTTCCTAAAATAGTTATTTCTTAAAAAAAAAAATTATTTCCATTATTTATTCATTATTATTAAAATATATAATAAATAACGTAAATTTTTAATACAATTAATTTATTTTTGGTATTAAAATATATAATAAATAACGTAAATTTTTAATACAATTAATTTATTTTTGGTTGATATTAAAATTGTATCTTGGAAGGTAAGATTGATGCATTCGTGGAAGACAGTAAGGATACACGCAGAATTTCTGTGACACAACTTGAAAATCAGTTACAAAAATCCTGGGAAAATCTTCGACGAATTCTGTCGGATTATCAAAATAGTAAGGGAACATTTATGATTCATGTGCCTTTTATGACCATTTATGACTATTTCATGTGCCTTTCACACCATTTACAGACTATTAGATGGTATTTTAAAGCGATCTCATCATTTCGTTTTATTCCAAATTGTCTTTATTTACAAATGACATGTAACAAAATGGATACCAGATATCGGATATCTGAAAAGAATGATATTCGGTAGGGCAATTGTCCGGTTAGATACCGGATATTTTTCGGGTATACGATATAATTTCTCCATTCTTTTCTAAAAAAGGGGGGAGGGGAGGGGAGGAAAGGAATAAAAGAGAAAAATACCCCTACAGCACAAAGTTGCAACAACATTGCAGCAATATTGCAGATTTTGTAGCGATAGTGCTGCAAATTCTGTGCTGTATGGATAGTGATAATAATATTTTCTTTATCTCCTCAATGTGAAAAGAAAAAGAGGAAAGATGAATAAGCAAGAATTTCAGTTAAAAAGAAAGAATTCTGCATCAATGACGCAAGCTTTCGATATAAAATTTCAGCCGAACATATGTTGCCAGATACTAATGATATCCGAACATATCTAGCCAGATAGTAAAAAAGGGCCGAATAGCGAATACTTCCCGGATACCTGATATATCCTTACTTTTGAGGAAGATCGCAATCACAATGCACAATTTTGAAAATCACACATCCTTACCTATATGTTCACGATGATTACTTAGGAGCCTTAATATATTTTGTCTTTATATAATGAATCTTTAATGTTGTATGTGTGTGCGTGTGTGTTTATATTTAATACATATTTTTAATTAAAATATTAAATAAAATTACTTATAAATTATATACATTTTATTGATACTATTTTATTGGGAAACAAATTTAAATAAAATTTAGTTCTCCATTAGAAAATATTATAATTTTAATCAAATAAATGAATTTTTATTAAATTTCTTTTGAAATAAAGTTCAAACTGCAAATATACAACTGCACATCTATCAAATGCAAATTAGGTAAGTTAATATTGATTAATATTACATCGTTCTAGAAACAAAGAATCGCAGAAAATCTTACGGGATGCTTAAAAGTAAGGACGAGAAAGACCAACAAGTAATAGCACAACAGTTATTACATACAGCGAGTCTTTTCGAGGATATACGAAAGTTCCAAGGTAAAATAACGACATATGATTCCATGGCCAAGAAAAAAATTTCTAAAATTCTGACGGAACAAGACTTCTTCCAGAAAGCTTCCTGTATTATAAAAAATCGTCTTCTCTCAGGTGCGCGTGTATCGCCTTTTTGTTAAATCTTGTTTGATTTTAACTGAATATTTATAAAATTTATATTTCGTAATTTTAGTTGCACGGAAGAAATTGTTATACAGCAATAATATTACCGTTACATCTTATTTTATATTCTATTCAGACTATTAAATCGAAATATTATAATTACTGATAATAATTTTTGACAATAATAATCAATAAATACAATTTTTGACAGTTTCTTATTAAGATTTCGACAATAATAATCAATAAATACAGTTTTTGACAATTTCATATTGAGATATGTAAAATAATTTTAGAACAGACGAAAGATAAGAATCAATTGAAGATATTGTCGATCAAATATAACAGGATGATAAAACATGTAGAATTTCTTGTAATTAAAGGCAAACGATTGCTTACGCTGATGCAAATCTGTCGTAAATATGAAATACAAAACGAGAAAATAATTCCGTTTGTTAATCATACGGAAAGCTCACAAATGCTCTCGTCATATCAAATCATTGCCCTATCAGACTGGAATGTGTCCCGTCAGGTATACACGAATATGTAATAGAGAGTTCTTGAATTCTTAAAAGAAAACCTTTTTTCATAAGGAATTTATAACAGATTATAGATTTTCAAGATATGACAAATTTTTGGCGGAAATTTAGTGTTGTGCAAATGACTACCATGCAATTGCGATCGAAGAGGGATAAATTGAAGGCTGAGGCGAGACATTTGCGCGAACGTATCAGTTTTTACATTATGCAGAAAGAGAGAGAGAGTAAGTGAAAAGAATAAAAAAAAGGTATAAATAATTTAATAACTGCTTCAATAACAAATGAATTATGCCACAATTTGTTTTAATATAGGTACTGATTCGTAACCTATTTTACATTATGTTGAATAATCAACAATCATGCTGGTATTTTTTATTATATTTAAAATTTTACACGACTAGAAAGAAACATTATTTGTTCTAGATACAAACGCAAGATTTTAGCATTTTTTAGTTTACTTACTCTTATCGGTATTATACATGATGAAGTTTCATTACTAGTTTGTATAAAATGTAACACTATACCAATAAAAATAATTTAACGCTAATATCAAATTTTATAGTTTAAGCCTAGATGTAGAATTATAATTTCAGTTTATCAATACTGTCTCTAATCATTAACGCTGATATAAAATATAAACATTGTTTAATTATTTAATCCAGATCATTGTAAAGTAAAGCATGTAATAAACCAAATAAACAATATATATGTTACATGATTTATACACATTTAATACGTGAAAAAACAGTGCAATACAATGATATTGTCAAGTTAACGAGTCGATTGGCCATTCTGAACTTATCAACAATATTTTGTATTTATTATGCACTTTAAACTGCAACTGCGACAGAATTTTCACACAATAGAGTATAAATTAACGTAATGATTTGTGCCTGTGTGCTATCTGAGATAGCATTTTATTACCAGTGAGGAAAGTAACAATACCAAAACCAAGAAGATATTGCAGCGTCACGAACATATTAAGCTTCAACCAGAAAATACCGAAGAGTACGAAGATGCCTAAAAATAAAACAATTATAGTTATTCATACTGTATTGTGGTGCAATGTGGTAGATTTAAATAATTTCTGTAGTGAATTGATTACAAATGTGAACATAATCACATTCGAGAAAAACATCACGGCATACTGTACGCCCAATGAAAACAGATAGACTACATAACATCATCTGCCAAGCAATATATCGGGCATATTTTTTATTATATCGTTACTATATTTTTAAATTAAATTTAAATTAACTAATAAAATTTAAATTAACTAATAAAAGGGCTTTAGTTGTTAAGTAATGTACGAGTGGATGAGTGCATAGCTTATGCAAAGATTATTAGAGAATAGGAGGCATTTGGAGAAGTTAAAAAGATAGAGATTTGTGAGAATAGAATGAGGCAACAACGAGAAATTGATAGCAAAGATGGTCAATAAAGCGGATTATGAGGATAAAGTCCCAGACATAATGCGAGGGAATAGCGATAGCAAGAGAACAGAATTGTAACCTATTAGAAATCAGATATACATTGGAATGCACACAGTTTCCGATAAGTTGAAATCGTGGTATTCTATCGCTATCGCTATTTCCTCGCATTGTGTCCGAGGCTTTAACCTTTAGACTACCGGGAAAGCCACTTTAGTGGCTCTTGAGTTTGGATTAAAATACCATTATTTTTAGTGGTATTTTAAATACTAAATGTATTAAACATGTATGTGTACACACATGTATTAAAAAATAAAAATTATAAAACGTGTAAAAAAAATATATATTGAAAAATATACAAAAAATAAAAAACATAAAAAGTAAAAAAGTCAGAGTGTAAAAGGAATGCGCATTCAACTGAATTATGACATCACAAGTGAGAATTATCTGGGAATCGGTGTAAATGGAAAGCAACTACTGCTAATATTATTCTTATTTAATTAGTTAGTATTTATACTTATTCAATGCTACATCAATCCATCAATATTAATCACACACGATCAATAATGTTGTAAGTATTGTCATTGTTATTTTTTACTATATTTAAACAATTCTAGCGATGTTTCCCTGATGCGAAGAGGAAGTTATTTTTCCTGTTTTTTTCTGCTTTCTAAGAACTCAAATGATTTTTCAATGTCTATTCAGGTGTATCTTCGGGACGAAAATCGATACTTTTTTTAACACCCTCCTTCATATGGCTAGAGAAAAGGATCAAGAAGATGAAGAGAGAGAGAAAGGGGTAAGTACAGAAATCAAAGAAGATAAAAGCGAACAGGAGGACAAGGGCATTCGGAGCTGTAAAAGGGAAATTTTTTGAACAGGTTCGAAGTTTGCGATAAGTGAGGAGAGTTTATATCATTAAGTGTCAGAGAGACAAGTATATTGAAGAAGTGAATGACACGCGCGTCCGCATGCGTGCATATGTGTATTAGACTGTTGTTTTGATGAAACAAGAGATCTTATTTAATCTTATTTTCCTACTTAAAAAAATATGCATGGAAATCTAATTATACATTAAATGCACTCTATCTCAATGAAATGATATTTACCTCCTAATCCAAGATGGAATGTAATCGCGCTGAGAGACAAGGGGAAGTTCGAGATATTGACACCGAGTCTAGCCCATAAAATCAACAATAGTAAAACTGGTGCCAAGCATAATCCTGTGAATAAATTTGACACAAATGCCGGAGGTCTACGTTCAGGTTCGCGGAACATATGCTGAAATTTGAAAGTAACAAGAGTTCAGAAAAACACTTTGATAACAGCTTCAATTTCTCAAATAAATGTCGATGTTCGTCAAAGAAACTAAAAACTATTGCGCAAATGCTACTTTTGCGAATGTTATACTAACTTTGACGTAATTCTTTGCCAATGTTTTGGAAGTGACAAAATTATAAATGATTTTATGTCACTAACGACCATTGGCATATATCAGGTACATATATGTATAAATTAAGGGAAAAAATACCTTTATTTCCGGTTTGGTTGTATACACATTCGGTTTTTGCTTATAAGAGATGTTCTTATCAGTCCCTTCCATTGAAGTCGGCTCGGGAAATTTAAGAGTTACTGTGCCAATATTAAACTGGAACGGATTGCTAATCACAGCATCACCAATAATTAACTCCATGTTGTATTCTCCACTTTGGTGACCGAAATTTACAGCTGCTGTTCCAACCGGCTAAAAATATTCGCAAAATTATAACGTGGAAGAATATATTTTCTGTTATACAAAAATCTAATTTATGCGGAAATATATATGTAAACTAGAGACATGTATACTATCAGATCCGGTAAACGAGAATATATTGAAATGGATCGAAATTTTATGTATCCGAATGAGTATTTTGAATAACAAAAACTTTTTTTTATTTAATTGGATTCAATCGAATTAAAAAATTGCATTTCCTATTCAGAATTTTGTATTGAAAAATATTCACGAGGCACAGAAAAGCTTAAAAATTATTTTTAAATTGAAAGGTATAGAAATGTACTTCATCTAAATCGTATAAATGTATAAAAATGCATTCTCGGATTAAAAAGAATTCATTTTAACGTTCGCAAATGTGTATTTCTGAAAATCTGAACCCATTTCAATCCATTTTACTGGAGAAGACATGGTCGTGTCTTCAAGTATATACATTTTGTGTCGTATCTTATGTTATACGAGTATGTATTGTGTAAAGGAGCACAGCAGTGTCTCGCGCCATGACGCTGCGCTTGTCTTAGCACCGAGACCCTACCGTGTCTCCAGATGAAATCCGTTTTAGATAGAGTTAGATTAAATGTAGTTTTTTCCGTCTGTATTAAATAAAAAAAATTAAAAGTGCCGGCCACTCAACGTTCTCCAACCTCATTTATAATCGCTGGGGTTAGTAACATGTAATTGTCACTAGAAAACACAAGCTTACACAGCCCTCGGCTGAGTATAGATATGTAGTGTTGTGTCGACGATAATAGGCAATTGGAATGCAACATGTGTCGCACGAAAGTGTCTAGGAATATTGCAATTGGAAAGAACTCAATATTGCCGTAAGCTGTAAGAAACTAATCAATCGTAGTCGATCATTTCTTTACATTCGACTGATTGATCGATTTCTTGCGGCTTACGACTTAAGAGTGTGGTCCACTTGGTGCTACAAATGCTTCAAAGCATTTGATTGACCAATCGAAAGAATTTTGCTAATTAAAAAGAATTTTAACAATCAAAAAATATTTGTTTAGCACTTGTAGCATCGAGTAAATTATAACACCTTACTATACCATATTACTCCTGTTGTAGAGTAGACGATCCTATACTTAGGTCAGTTGAGTCTCTAATATATATTTAATTTAAGTAACGTACAGCATAAAAAATTACCATATCAAATTTATAAATGTGAGTAGCATCAGGTTCAGCGACGAAAAAGATTTCATGGCCTCGCTTATTATTAGTAGACGTGGAAACGGACGTAAGACGCACGAAGGCTTGATGCACACGCATCGGTTTCTTATTGGCAGAATCACGCAACAAAAATCGCATGACTAATTTTTGCTGAGAATCAGCTTCTATTTTATGTTCGAGCTTGCCTGAGGAAGATTCTGTGTTTATTCTGAAAATTAAAGAGACATAAATGAATATAAACATAGAATATTTTGTTAAAAGATATATAATTTAGTATGTAAAATATTACGAATCATGTGAACACCTCGTAAGTTTTGGTTGAGTTGTCTGATCGGCATCACCAGTACCAATCTCTAAGTAGTCCAATATTGCTTCAGATAAGACTTTTACTGTAATCGTACTCTTGACCGAAGCTGCAGTTATTAATATCTTGTAAAAACCACGATCAGGTTTTACATTCATCAGGTTCATTGTGAACAGAGTCCTATATGTAAACGCATTATATTGAAATTTTATATTGTAAAAAAACCAAAATTCATCAAATTATTATTAGCTTGATTTAACTAATCAAGATTAATCCTAATAAAACTCTTTCGTTAAAGCCGTAATCAGACTAGAAATTTAGATTAGATTGAAATTTAACCAACCAAAACAAAAGTTTACTAAATTTGGAATTGGTTTTCTTTTTTTCTGATTGGTTAAATTCCAATTCAACCTTAATTTCAATCTCCAATCTGATTACGGTTTAATACTAATTTTAATTAGTCAAATCTACTCAGGAGAATGTATATAAATGGAAGAGCAATTGTGTGCTGAACTTCTAAGCTAATATCTATGTATGCGTGCGAGTGAGAAAGCTATAGAATCCCAATTGACTATAATGCGCATATGGCACTCTTAACCCCCTTTCCCTCATTCCACTTCATTGTTCATTTCGTTCTACTTTGTTGTCAATGTGCGAGAAAAAATTGAATCAATTCTCATGCAGATGACGGTCTACGTATACGCATTGTAAACATTTGGAACTTTTACACTTTAGCTTTCTCTTTCGCACAGATGTTTGATTTTAGGCTAGATAGATAGGCGGCATAGGCAATTCTCCTTTCATTTATATAGTCTAAGAATATACAACTGATTATATATTTAAAGCTGATATACACAGTCAATTCTTTCATTTAAGACTATCTTAAATACAGTCTTGAAATGTCATTACCAGAGGGCGGTATTCATAATCAGATCTTATATTCAAGACCGTCTTAAGTACAGTCTTAAGAAGTCATGAACCAATCAGAGGGCCGTATTAGCACGTCTTAAGACATTACTTGAGATAGTTTCGAAATAAGAATGGACTACAAATTTCAGCCTAAATTTCATCAATTAGATTAGTTTAAGTAGTTCAACAACATTTAGGCATTCTACAATAAGCCATTAGCCATAAATCAAAAGTTAGAAGTTTGAAATTGACTGATCACAGTCGTGTAGAAGGCCCATTAAAGTAATAATATTGACACATTGAAGGGTTAAGGGCAATGGTAATATATGTGCGTTTCAAAAGCAATTAAAAAAAAGTATTACAATTTTTCTATGAAATCTTCATATAAAAACATCTATCCTCGCAAAAAAATGATAAATTCAAAATTACTTCGATGTCAAGATGGACGGACAAAACTTTGAAATGTAAACTTAGGTCAAACTTAAGGGTAAAACTGTTTCTTATACATTTTCATACTTTTGTTCGTAAAACAAAAGCAGAAAAAGGATGAAACCGCCGATGACCTTGACCTTGACATATGTTGTCATGACTCTCCAACAGGTTTTAGGTAGTGGTCATTATTCGTTAAAAAGTTATTAATAAAAACAGTTTAAGAAACAATGTTTCATTTCTTTATACGATATTAAAAATCGAGTTCCGCACTGGACCTATAGGTTTAGGAGCATCAGACTTTTCATGCGAAGGGAGTTCTATCTCACCTCCCCCCCCCCCCCCCCCCCCCCCACAACCCTGCCAAGAGGTGTACGACTACGAACGATGGACCTTGCTTCGCGTGGAATTTGTGCGCCCCTTGGTAAGAGGGGAGGTAGGATGGAACTCGCTTCACGTGGAAAATCGGACGTCCCTTGGTAGCAATGGAGGAACTCGCTTCGCGTGGAAAGTAATTACGTACGCAGGAGAGGATATAGGATAGTTTTTAATATTGTATAAAGCAGAAATAAGACGTTATTTTCTTAACTTTTTTTTGTTAATAACAATTTAATGAATAACGACCGTCACCTAAAACCTGTTGGAGATCGCTCAAGGACCTTAACAATATATATGAAGGTCAAGATTATCGGCGGTTGTTTCCCATTTCTGCAGTTTCAACACATACTATTAAAGTCTGCATAGAAAAACCTAAGACATTCAGTTTAACAAAATTAACAAAAATATGTGTTGAATTTCTTAACCTTAATTATATTTTAAAAAAAGGTTGAAGGGATTATTCAACAATTATTGCTATGCCCCAAGGTATAGCTGATATCAGCATGGCAAAGCTGATTCAGTAAAGTATTGGGGGAGACTCTCTATATCATATTTAATAGATAACTCACTTATCAATTGTAGATGGTTGCAAATTCTCATTGCTGAGAACAACAACATCGTCTCCTACTCGTGTTGCGGAATTTGCAACGACTTTAGGCACGGTTGGCAATGCTTGACCAAGAATATCGCAAACTTTAACAGTAACTAACGGTTGCTTATTAAATATAATAATTCCTCCATCGGCTAGGGTTATGCAAATTGGTTTTTCAGAACTATCGACTGCCAAAGTAGTTAAAGCAGAAAGTAAATTTGTAACACCCTTTATCGTTTGCACGGAACGCCGCGAGAGAAGATAATTGCCCAGTTTGACAGTCTGTTGGAAGTTTAATGGCGGTTTTTTCTTCAACGAAGTTGATAATTTAAGAATACCATTAATAAGGAAACCTATAAAAATTAATTTTAAAATAAATTTAGTATTACACAAAAAATCAACTTGGAATTATACAAATAATAGAAACTAAATATATACTTGTTATAGAAAGGCCGCCTTCAAACTGCAAGTGTTGACCATCGACTTCATCTGCTTGTACTACAGCATCTTCAATACGATCAAAAGCAAATGCCGCTGGGGTACCTATGTCTGCAGCAATGTGGAACACGTATCCCAAGCTAATAACAGAAAAGTAACTTATATTGTCCATATCAAAAATATGTAGCAAAGTAATTTTTAAGATGTTCCGTTCAGTATGATAATTATTGTCTTCATGTGTTTCATATTCAGAAGAACGAAAGTTTCATAAACATCATTACATTTGTCATTAATTTTTACCATAATTACTGATATGTATTATTTTATACATGGTGTCCCATTTTAATTAAAACAGCCAATTTTTGGAAGTTACCGAGATTTTAGAGACAAATATAGATAAAAGTTGTAAGGTTCGAAGGGGGGTATCATTGATTTGACTGTGGATGGCGCCGTCAAAGTCAGGTCAAGTTCACTTTAAATTTTTAAAATAAAATTTGCGTTAAAAATTTATTTTCACGTAAAAAGAAAAATAAGAGGTATAATCTCTAAGCCTTGATCTTAATAAATATTATCTAGGTTATGATCCTGAATAACATTCAAAAGGTTTTTTAGCCGTCAGTCGGACATCTTACAATTAGATAATACTAATACCGGCGGTACTGTAAATTTCAAGCTTTATAACTCAAAAAGTACATAATGGAAAAACATTTTGTTACAGTTTTGAAGAGCTCTCGAAATAAGCTATAAGAATGTGCAATAAAAAATAAGGGATACCATTTAAAAAATTCAAAGTAACCTTGATCTGACCTTGACGCCACCCAGGGTCAAACCAATGGTACTCTTATATCCTCTTTCAAACCTTACAACTCCCAGACATTTTTCTCTAAATTCTCATGATTTCCAGAGAGTGGCTATTTTAATTAAAATGGGACACCCTGTATAAACCTTCGATAACTTACTTCCATAGACTATCGTCTTTCCTTAAAGTTGCTTGAATTAATTTCACTAATTTGTCAATTCTGGCAGTAGGTATCTTTTGCGATAAAGCTGCTAAACCACTCACTGCATAATACAAATCAGAGAGTGTAGAAGTATCCTTCTGTATAATATTTGTCAATATCTATATAAATAAGATGTTGTTATATATGGTGTACTGGGAATTAACAGTAATGTTTATATTTTGTTTAAGAATAATTATTATCTTTATTCTTCATGCAGTAGTATCATTATTGCAGACATCATTATGCTACGTAAATGCTATAGATATTCGTGTAATTTAGATCACTAATACTAGCATATATCACCTTTGTCACAGTACTTGTGGAAAACTCTTGGCAGCCTCCAATAGCTTTCCATGTAGAGACAAGATAAAATGCCGTTTCAGGTGTGATGTTTTCTCCGTTGGATTTTATTAAGTACTTGCAAATGGTCTAAACAAGCACAATCGCTATTAATATAAGAATTCGAAATATTATGTTATAATGAAGAAAATTCTCATTCAGAAAGACTAATCAAATAATCATGGAATTTCAGTATAGCTTTTTCATCATAAGGTAATTTGTACATGCCGGATCTCTACAAATACTAGCTTCAACAATATACAGGATGAATCATTTTAAGTAACGCATTGATTTTTCTCGAAAGCCAAGATTTTATCAGAAAATGTTTCAATAATTGTGTAGTAAAAAAATTCTCATTTAAAATGATTTACTCTGTATCTATGCGTACGTATGTGCGCGTCCGTGAGTGCACACTTACCGACGGAAATTAAAAAACAAAGTATTTGTTTTAGAATTGTATATTTTTAGATATACTGATATATATGTATATATATATATATACATGTATATATATATATCGATATAGCTTATTATTTTCAATAAAAATTTTTAATGAGTCGTTATGATAAGAAAATACATACGTGTTTAATTGAATCGACCTAAACAAATGAAAAAAAATCTGTACGATAGTTATGAAATATATTTTGTTCACTACTTTTTACAAATATAAACAATACGTACATGGTTCTAATTCTTATTAATATTCTGATATGTTAGAAAAAACCTTTGAATTGATCATTTTAGAGATTTACAAAGTATTCATTTCAAACTAAACCGTTTTAGGTATACAGTTGTGTGAAGTTTTTTTAATTAGTGTGAGAAATCACCTCTTACAATAAAATCTTTTAGAGTGTATAACTACCATCTTGTATATTTACAGAGTGAATCTTAAAAGCCCAACGTTTTACCATGGACACTAAATTATTGACTGCAACGGGAAAGAGCATAAGAGACGTGTAAGGCGTCGTCTACAATACACGGAGT
>NW_017299641.1:1272386-1274900 GCF_001594075.2 Trachymyrmex cornetzi
ACTCCGTGTATTGTAGACGACGCCTGAGAGAAAGTGAAATAATTAAATATTTATCTTCCATGGTAAAATATTGGTATCATTAACTACTAAGTATAAGCATATATAAAAAATATTATCTCGGCTTAGGACGCTCGTACGGAATACAAGAGATCCGGGTTCAAATCCCGGCCGAGGTAATATTTTTCGCAATAAATTTATTTAAGGTTTCCAGCACATTGTCAATTTAATTTAACTTGTGATATTATTGCAGTAGTTTAATTGCGTTAGATAAAGTCCAGAAAAATTTCGGCGCGCAGTTTGAATAACTACAAAAATATGATATATATGCATATACATATATAGGATATAGATAATTCACTGGGAATTATTTAGGCAAAAAGATCTAGCTTTGACTGTCACAGGCCCAAATATGCTTATACTTAGTGTTAAATTTCCTGTCGGTCCGAATAAAATCTTATTACAACCATTAACGTTCACCCCGTATACACACACACATATATATATATATACATAAGATGAAAAGAAGCTTACATCAGCTTTCGATATAGTTTGTCCAAGTAATTTGTATCCACTGACAGCATAATATACCGATGGTACATCGTCTGATTGAAATCCCGTTTCAAGGATATTTTTTAAACGTGCTCTGTCAGCTACAGACAAATAAGAATTTGTTGATTGTGTGACTTCTGAGAATGCACAATTTGAACATAATGCTACCAATATCAATGGTAGCACAGCAACTAAAAAATAGATAGTTATGTTTTTAGAAACAAAATTTATAAATGTTTAAAAACATGTATAGACATTTTTCGCAAGATAGTGTCTCAAGCACAAAAATGACTGTAACTGATGTAAGTCATGGAACATAAATCAGAGTTGTAGGTTGATCAAAACATTGAGTGTGTTCAACAGATTCAACTGAGCTGCACGTTCAGAATTAACATCTAGGTGCACCCAGATGTTATTTTATCCTTGTTTAAAATTCATAAACAAGGATAAAACAATATCTGGATGTATTCAAATGACGATTCTGAACGCAGTTTTGTTACGCAACTGTTTTACGATTGTCTGCTAAAATAGGGTACAATCATTCTTTTAGATTTAAAAGTATAATCCAATCAGCGGGAAGAAAACATCCAACAGTTACAAAATTAATGTTTTGCTGAATGTAGTCATTGAGTGTTGATCTACAATTACGACTCACGTTACAATTCTGTAACTTTCAACTGTCGATATTGTTATGTGTCGTTGCACAGTTTTCTTATCATATGAAATATTTGCGTAACAATATATTTATCCTTGTTATTCACCGAATGTTAAACAAGGATAAATGATGCAGCCACTATAACGATATCGACACCGTTGTTAAGAGTTACAGAATAGGACAGTTAGTTACTGCCATTCTTGTGCCAAGGCCCTAAAAGATAATCAGCAAGTTACAATTACTTCGAATGCGGTAAAGTTAACCAGCAACCAACTCTACTTAAAGCCTGTTCTACAACAGTCATAAGCGATGGTTGTGATTGTAGTTGTAAGAATTGACCAATCACAGTCAAATATTCTCCTCACATTTGACTTGATTGGTCAATACTTACAACTATAACCATTTACAACTACGCTTATGACTATTGTAGAATAGGCTTGAGACTACAGACTTTACGAAATCGTAAAACCTATGTAATACATAAACAGCTATTTTGATTCTGTTTATTTTTGATTTATCTAATTTACATCACTAAACATGTTCGATCAGATATACTCATAAATCTGTGTGCATGCGTGTCCAATAAAACATATTCTAAAATATATATTTTCTAAAAACTCTCGAATGTTTTTATCATATCTAGCAAAAAGCGATCAAACATGACATCGAGTAAAGATAATCATTGTCGGAATTGTTCTGAACGATTCAAAAAGCACATAATTTACTGCAACATATGTCATTGAAACGAATTCGTACATAATAAATTGTTTTAACTGTAAAAACGATCCGACATACATACACATTCATACGCGATTCGAAAAACCAATCGTATTGTGTTAAAGTACAAATTTCAAACTCTTTTTTGTAACAATTACAGAGTAATTTCGACCACCGTTAAAAGCAGATAAAGAACGAACACTAAAAGTCATATAAAGACATTCTGGCGCAATACTTACAGAGAACCATCATGAATTATACACGTTACTCGTCAAACTGATCCAGCCGCCACGTTGGACTTTCAAACAAAATGGCCTTCTCTCGAGCTCCCAATTCCCATACCATGAGACGAGACTACAAGGTAACGAGACGCAGCCAAGAGTCAAGCTGGAAACACAATAGACACAATAGACACAATAATATCTCGTCGGTGGCACAGGCAACAGGGAATAACGAGCCGTCCAATCAGAGCTCTGGGATATAATATCGAACTTATCTTTGACTATATACCTCTGGACTGCTAGTTACCCCCACTTTTCCTACCTTTTCCATAAGATAGAAAGAGAGGACCGTGTATCCAAGATCTCAGAGCC
>NW_017299641.1:1275290-1288160 GCF_001594075.2 Trachymyrmex cornetzi
GAGATCTTGGATTCCAGTAATGGCTGCCGTTAGCAGTCCAGAGGTATATAGTCAAAGGAACTTATACCCCAAAGCTCTGATTGGACGGCTCATTATTCCCTGTTGCCTGTGTCTATTGTGTTTCCAGCTTAATAGGAGAACAGGAAAAAATAAATTTTAACCTATATATATATATCGGAAACCACGTATACTAGAAGGGATGTTTTCTGATAGGTTAAAATTTCTTATTCCCTGTTCCTATTGCCTAGTGCTAGACCCCGGTTCGACTCCTCGATGGAAAGTATTGGAAAGTAGGCCATTGTATTTAAGGGTCATTCCACCATATGCATAAAGAAAATTATCCAAACACATTTCTGTCATAAAGACAAACGTAAACTACGATTGGATGATTTTCTTTATGCATACTTTTATGCGGCTCTGCAAGTTTGTGTGGAATGGCCCTAAGGCTTAAGAACCAATCACTCGGTGAGCAAATGGTATTCTGAAATCCATCGAAAAAAAGTGCTGCAATCTTTCTGTGACCGGCTGAAACAGCCAATCAAATTTGATTCCAAATTTAATCACCTACTGCGCATCCGCTGAAACATTTCACCTTTTCTTATAACACCATGGTTAAGTTAAACTCGTGGTTGGTCTTGGTTGGTCTCTGGTCTGGACTCTGGTTGGTCGTTGGTCGATAAACGTGGTCAGAGTACGTAGGGAAACAGCGAATAGGTGCGAATACTGCGAATAGGTCATAGCACGGAGTCGATCTGTTTCGTCGGTAGCTGCGAGCTGCGATCGAGATAACTTTTCCCCTCCTTCAGGCGTTTCATATACGCTCGATTCCACTCATACTCGAGATTTAACATTCCAAGATTCGAATCTATCATCTGCTATCTCTTCGACCGACACAGGCCAATACGACACTTGTTCCTTGGTAAGTGGTGTGGCCGTCTGCTACAGGTCAGTAAAAGTATTATGACGGTCTATATGGTTCGTTTAACGTTCTAACATCGTATTGCATGGAAAAAGTTCGTCCCTTGTATATACATTTTCTTATGTCATTTATCGAGAATACTGATTAATTCAATTTAAGTTTCAATTGTTCACATATTTTATTTATTCAGTCAATTGTGTGGAGATTGAGCGAGAGAGCGAGGGGGGAGAGCGAGTGAGAGCGAGTGAGAGGTGAGAGCGTGTGCGGCCATTTTCTATCGTAAAGTGTGCAAGTTTACCGCTCCGCACCCGGCTTTTATCATCAAGATCAAGCAACGTACGTAGTATTCGCGTGTCCGAAATTGGCCTCAAGTTTGTGTCCGAAGTGTGCTCCGACTTTGAAAACTTATTCGCGAGAAATCTATTCGGCACAACCGCACAGAGTACGTACAACGGATTGTGCGTTACGTAATATTCAGCGCTCGACAGCGGACAAGTTCACAATTGTACGGCGCGTGCGATCGTTTCGTCCGCGGCCAGCTTCACACACCACAAAGGTCGTACTTACTGCTGATCTCGTAACCGTGGGTATTTTCGTACCTGTTTCCAGGTACCTTACATTGCGTTACGCGAGACACCACACTACAGGAAACGTCATCATGTACGCCTGCAGCCGATTCATCGCGCCTGTCGCCAAATCCACCGTGAGTAAAAGGAGAATAAGGGAAAAAGATTCAGCTACAATTTCACGACGAAAGTTTCTGCGTGTATTATGTAATAATCTCTACTGTGCTTGTGCATAGCGCGTTTCTCATCTTTTTTTTCTTTTTGTCCTGGTACAGCTGGTCTGTGGTACCAAGACCTATCTGCGGCCACTAAGCAGTGCCGTCATCAACCATAGTCAATACTTACAGCAGACTCAAATTCAGACTCCCGTCAGTTTGGTGAGTCTTCTTTTTTTTTTCTCTTTGTACATTGCATAACTTTTCGAGATCAAGGTTACATAAGTGACTAGTATTGCCATTTGAGATTAAGCATTAATAAGCTTGCAGCTTAGCATTAATAATTTTAAAATTTTATAACTTGGCTATACAAAAGTAAGAAAGAATATATGTGTAGCTTACTATTGTTGATTATCTTATGTCTCTTTCTATCAACGTAGATTAATTTTAATCTTGGTAAACTTACTTTTTATTTCTCTGAAAATTAGAAAAGGATCAAGAGTATTAAACTGAGATCGTAAAGTTTATCTATATTGATAGAAGTAGACATTAGTGATCAAGATTGATTACCAAATTGTGTAATAATTACATATTGAATTTACGGATTAAATGTAAACACGTTTTATTACATAGAATTAAATATTAATTTGTAAATTTACAATTTAATAACATTGGAATATTTTTATAAGTTACAATTGTTGAATATTTTGTGTTCAGTATTAGCAAATTTAGTTGCATACACTATTGTATGCCGATGCATATTAAAGTTGATTTACAATGACTTAATTTAAGAGTATCTAAAAGTGAAATACAAACCCTTTGAATTATAAAATACATATTACATCAAACAGCACAATAAAGTGTCCAAGATTTTACGATTTAATCAATTCCTATATTTATATTCATCAATATATATCTTTACATCAATGTCTGCACGACTGCTTTAATAATGTACACCAGTGTGCACTGATTGTGTCCATGCGAATTTATCACAAGTATATATGCATATATTTTAAAAAGGCAGATCTTTTACTTTTGATATTTTGTTAAAATATTTCGACTGGCTATTAATAAATTAATTGACAATCTTGTGT
Source organism: Trachymyrmex cornetzi (assembly GCF_001594075.2). NCBI lineage: Eukaryota > Metazoa > Arthropoda > Insecta > Hymenoptera > Formicidae > Trachymyrmex > Trachymyrmex cornetzi. The sequence continues at coordinate 1,278,025 of NW_017299641.1, forward strand.
TTCGCGGGTTTTCTCCGTGTTCAAATCCATTCTTGGAATGCCAACGTTTCGTGAACCTTGCAGTCCACTTCAAAAATGACAGAGCAAGATCTGTCATTTTCATTTAAATCGACCTGGTTTCTTATAAGAAATTTTGCGTACATATAGATATATAAACGGTTATATATAATTATATATAATTATATATTTATATATATAGTAAAATTGAGAAATAAAGGCTGTGTTGTATACTCAAGTATATATTTTATATAGGTGTGTTTCTACAATTGTAAACATACTGGAATTATAAAACAAACTTGTTAAAAATTATTCTATTATGAATATATATAAATGTAAATTAATATCTGACTCTGCTTTGGCGCAGTTACCTGTTGTACGTAGCTTCCAAACTTCTACAGTCAGTCGCGACATTGATTCTGCTGCGAAATTTATTGGCGCTGGTGCTGCTACTGTGGGAGTAGCAGGATCTGGTACGTATCTGCAAAATTTTATATAATTATCAACTATTAATCAATATAATTTGGCAAAAACAGCATAAAAGATAATAAAAAAGATAGTAGTAAAATGTGTGTAGTAATAAATATAACAATGAGGCATATTTATTTATCAATACTAATTTTTTAATACTTACTGTGTGTTGTTGAATACACATATTCTTAATAATACGTCCAATTAACTTTTTTTTTATTAATAAGAATCCTTGAATTAGAATAATTTTTTTCCAAATATAATTTTTTAAAATTAGTTACATCATTAATAATGTGATGGTTTATATATATTTTTTATGTTTTTTAATGCATTAAATTTTATTTTCTTTATAGACTACTGTTTATATTAAAATGAGACATCAAACTGTTTCAGAAGTATAGATTAAGGCATTCATAATCCGTTCTTATTTTAAGATAATCCTAAGTGTCTCAAGATGGTCCTTTGATTGGCTTATGACATCATAAGACTTATACCTACTTAAGGAGGTTCTCGCGTTTGATGAAATACAAGACAAGTCTATAATATAAATGTAATACAAGAATTAATCATATCAACAATATATAGAAAATATATAGAAACAATAATAGAAAAATTTCATTGACTTTTGCCGTTCCGTTTCAAGATTTTTAATTCTAAATTTATAGAATTTTACAATAGAACACATTACAAGTAAATGTATAACCTTATTCTGTAAATATTTTCTCTTAAATTGAGATATTTCAACGTAATAAGTAAAAATATGATACATTTATAATACATTTATAATTGTTAATTTATATATTTTTAATTCAGATTATATTTAATTTATTATATTTAAGATGTAATAATAATAAATAAATATCGTGTTTATATTACGTTTCCTGCTATTCGTACTAACGTTAAATGAGCATCTTATAACGTTTGTTTTGTCATTTTTAAAATATTTAATAACACATAATGATTATGTATAATAATATTAGCAAGTTAGATATTATTGATAATATGTAAACAAATGTATATTATTACTTTGATCATTTTACACAATTTTACAAATATTGTGTCTAAACTGTCTATTGATTGGGAAGTAGCGCGAGAACCTCCTTAAGATAAGAATTTCCTTAAATATAAGAATCGACTATGAATACCGACCTAAATCTCTTTTTAATAGATTGCAAACAATTAATAGAATAGAAATTTATCGAATTGTATATATATCATATTTTGTTATTTATATTTGAAGAAATTATATATTATAGGAGTCGGTATTGGTTTGATTTTCGGATCCTTAATTATTGGTTACACACGTAATCCCTCCCTAAAACAGCAAGTTTTCAACTATGCTATTCTTGGATTTGCGCTATCTGAAGCAATGGGCCTCTTTTGCTTAATGATAGCGTTCCTTATACTATTTGCCTTCTGAATCCCGTTTCCTGAAACATATTCCTCCTCATGAAAGTGAAGTTATAACGTGATCTTATTTACTGCATATAATATAGTTACGAAAATATATTTACTTATTCTACTTATTATTCTGATATTTCATTAATAATATATGTGTATGTAGATAGTTATATAATGGATATATAGTGGCCCGTATTCAGAACCCGTTTTTATCGATAAAAGCGCCCTTTTATCTCCAAAATTCTATAGTATGCGTAACGTAAATTATAACATGTTAGCGCGCTAACATTGTTGTAAGCGCGTTTTAAATACGGGCCAGTATATTTATACAAATATTCGTATCCTCTTAATAAAATCATTGACTTTGTCTGGGAGACAGTGTTTATTCTGCATTAGTCAATGATTTGCTATTCCAGGTGCTGGAATTGGATCTGTATTTGGTTCGCTGATCATTGGTTATGCCAGGAATCCTTCTTTGAAGCAACAACTATTCTCATACGCTATCTTGGGCTTCGCTTTATCCGAAGCCATGGGTCTATTTTGTCTTATGATGGCTTTTCTGCTTCTTTTCGCCTTTTAAGCCACGATATCTGCATAAGATATTGCTGATATAGTTTTAGTGCGTCACTGCCAAGACAGCATCGTCTAGCTCTATGGTAAAGGCGACGACTGTCTCTGGTTGCGCGGGATGCCATGAAATCATTAGAGAAGCTCGGATTTTTCATGATTCGGTAGGATGCAACGGTGCGACAACGGTGAAGAAGAAATAACACATCGTTGTATGAACCGCCGTAATTCCATCCAAGTCTTCAGCTTGTTTATAATAATTTCATGGCCTATTGTCTCATGTAGCATATAACTCACATTGTTATGAAATAATGAATTTCAGTATAACAAATGAATAAGACATTGAAAGTTAAAATTACAAAAAAAGGAAGCGACAGTCTGACCCCGCAAACCCATATGCGCACGTACATACTATGTTAGAGTGTCCTATGTGACATAGTACATTTTTCGATCTTTTTGATTTTTTTTTGTCATCCGAAGAATTCATCATTGTTATGCCGTCATATACGCACGTTATTGAAATTATTCTTGACGAGAAAAAAAAAAGAAAAACTGTACAGTAATACCGAATAAACATCTTTGTCGTGAAATAATAAATTCTTGTACTTCTTTATTATTTCCTTTTCTGCTGATTCTTTGTGTTCGAAGAACACATTTTGTTTTCATGAATTAAAAATTCAAAAAATAATTATCTTTAATTTATGTTTACTACCTCATCTTTGTTTATTACCTTTTATTTGTATTTTTTGTTTTCTGTACCTTTAATTTGCGTTCCGTTGCGAACGTTAGGATTTTTTGAGCGTTATGTATGATGTTTTTTCGGTAATATGACGCTTCGCTTTTCTTAGCCTCAAGACACTATCGTGTCTCCAGATTACCGCTCTCGAAAAAATAGAGATTTCATTAAAAATTTTGTTATAATCATTTTTTACGATGTTACATTCTATCGAATATTATATATTTTTGGAGGATGGAATAGGTGTGATGTTTCCCTTTAATTTTTTTGCGTAGTGTGTCTTATTTATATTTTTTATTAGGGGTGCGTTTCATTTGGCGCTCACTCTCGCGAGCATTATTCGTTCTTGTTTAACATTTGATAAACGACTAGAATGAAATGATTCCATGAGCGTTGCAAGCGTGTCAAGTGGAATGTACCCTAATATGATGATAACGATTAACTTGCATCACACTACTTCCGTTACAATTTTTTATTAGCTCATTGAAGATGATTTAATTAGAGGTTAAAATGTGTACCATTTTTAATTGCGCATAGTGTTTATTTTATATTATACTTTTTTATCACTATACACAGTGTTTGCTTCAACTGAAGCATTTAAAATATTTTTGTTTTTAATATTAATAATATTACGACAAAATACTAAACGAAAAATGTTTTGTTTCAAAGTTTTGTTTCACTTTGACTTTAAATGATTTTTTTAACACAATGTAATTCTTTTTATTATTTTGCACATGGAAGTATCGAAGTACTTTTGAAGAATTATCGAAGTCATTAGTTCACAAAATATTTTATACTATATATTCTAGAATATTTTGACAAATAGAATGCTAAAATAAAATATAAAATATCTCTTAAATTATATTGATTTCTTGATCATTTTATTTGGTACTTGTATCTGCAGAATAACTAAAGGAGAGTTATATAATATGAAAAATTCCATCTAGAAGTAATCTTGAAATTTCGTAAAATAGTAAGTATGAAAAAATGTGTTGATATGATAATATTACTTGCTCCGAAACAATTTTTGTGTTTTATTTTTTATCATTATTGAAAACAAAAATATTTGAAATACTCAAATTGAAGGAAACATCCTGTACAATCAACTTATAATATAAAACAAGCATCAAAAGATTCAATTTGGCTCCTTAGATTATTCCTGTTTCTTTTTTTTTTTTTAATATTTATAACTGAAATATTTATACGGTAGATTATTTAATTTTTACCATCAAAGCACCGCCATCAAATCATGTAATAATGATAGACTTTGTCAATAAATAAACTTTGTCGTGTTTTGTGTAACGATGCACAAGATGTGAAAATTTTTATCTCGCTGCAAAAAGCAACGTGGCAGGTACAATCAATTTTTGAAATAAATTCATTTAAAATAAGGATACGTATATGCATTAGTTCAACATTTAACTTTGTCAAGTGGCGCTTCTCGTATTTAGGTGTACTCATATAAAACGGTCTTAATTCCAATCTCATTATTAATTGCGTTATCATTAACATTACTCATAAGGAAATATAACGCGCGTCCTTACTCCTTTGTTACCGAAAAGAAACAATTGTAACGGTAACTATAACGATGCCCCGTTACAAGTATCGCGTTACTTATCAACCCTCGAAATAGGACATATCGTGGTGGAAGGATATAAGGTGTATTATTGCATATAATGGCAGTAGTAGAGGGGAGACAACTAATCAAATGTTGTATATAATACTAAAATAATTTACACAAGTTTAAATAAATTTTTCAGAAAAAGGATTATCTTATATTTATATCAAATTGTTCAAACTTGCAGTTTTTTTCAGTATTACAAGTACATTTAATCTCGTAACATTATGCCAAAGAAAAATATATGTTCGAATTCGGTATATACATACTATTACATTACTGGATTCTAAACAATGTTTACGTTGCACAAATTAATTTTTATCATAATATAATTATGCATTGATTTCTCTATATAAACTTTGTTAAATCTATATATTTCTTAGCATAAGAAATTTACGATTCATAATATTACGACTATTATATCAAAGATCCCAATAAATATTTTTTTACAACAATCATTACATAATTTAAAACATATCTTTGAACTATTTAGTAATATTTAATTGTTCTAAAAGATTTTCCCTTTCTCGAAGACATGCCCATGCTTTCTCATGATCCTTTCTCGTCAATGGTACTTTTCTCTGTTTCGCCAAGGTCAATTTCTTATAATGTTCTATCACGTCATTATCTGCAACGTTAATTTTTCGTTTCAATGCTTGCCTCTTGCTTTCTTCCTGGGCTAGATTTAATAATCTCTTCAGCTGCGTAACGTTATGATTAGATAATACAAAAAGTTCTTGTTGACATCTTTTAATTTCTGCAAGAATCTCGTCATCCTCTTGATTTTTTTTTTGTACATCGGGTTCCAAGATACCTTGCTCGACCAATTCTTTATGCATTCGTAACTCCAAATTCATGGAATTCTGGATAGTTAGATCTCTCAAGACGGGAGAATCTCCATCTCGGAATAATTTGTTCTCCATGTTATTATTTGCAACATATACATTCTCTTCCAAAAGTGCAGAAACCAGTCTCTGAGTAAGAGGTCCTGCAATACTATTGGTTTTTTTATCACCTTTGGATATCAAGTGTGACATATCTGTGCGATTCTTCTTCTTCTCTCTGTTTGAGTTGGCTGCATCTTCTTCTTGCAATAAATCATTATGTGCCCACATTAAGCTGTAATGACGGCCTAAAGTAGGAATCTTCTTGAATTCACTTATGTCCCCATGCGTAGCAATTAATTCTTCCAACAATTTAATATCATCAGGCATGATATCAGTGCAATAGGAATCCACCGATGCCCAAAATTTGTTGGGTGTATCATTTTTCGGTAAGAGCAATTTTGGTACATCGGACTTAGATCCTTCGATTCTTGACATTTCGTGTAAAGTTGGTATTACCTGACTGGTCGAACTTCCTACTGTCTTCTGCTTAAAGAGTTTTGTATGTAAAGGTGACTGGCTCTTAGTGTTAATCTCCTTTGGTTTAAATTTCTCCTCGCGTATCTTCTTGTCAAGTAGAGAGAGGCTCTTACTGCTCTTTGATCTTCTGTCTTTACGTTCTTCCGCTGAAAACAAGCTGGCAATCTCATCTTGAAGTGTACGATGCCGTACAACAACTGCTGACAAGAGTGTCTCAAGCTCTAGTTGCAGTGTATCAAGATCATCCATTACAACACCTTCTTCTGCTGTACGCTTTAAGATACTAGTATATCTTGGCAGATGTCGACTATTATCAACTGTCTTTAAAAGAAATTGAGAAGTTGTTGACTCCGGTATCTCCGAGCTTGCATCAGAATTCATTGTTGAAGATTGTGCAGTCTTTCCAGATTCACGTATTTTAATGACAGCTTTCTTAGAACTCTGCTTCCCTTTTCCAGACATATTTGTGAATGGGTCGTTCAACAACAGAAAATAATTAAATTGTTGCTTTCCACGGAAAGGCTATTATTTTTGTAATTAATTTGCAATAGCCTCAAATGAATAATCTTATGTTACATCTGCAATTATAATTATTGAACATAATTATTCAACATTCGTAAAGTAAATACTAATAATTATTGAGTACTTTCTATTTAGTGACACAAATTGACATAAGTGTCATTCTGTTGATACAATCAGAATGCTATGAAAAATAGGTTTGTGTGTGTTGACTTGGGTCAAAATTCTGCTGACTAAATGGAGATTACCCAATATGAATTAAATAAAAATAATTGTAATAATATTAATAATAATAAGTAAGGAGCATGAAAGTCAATGCTAGGTGTTGGCTTACATGTCCTTTATTGCTTATTATTACTCAGAAGCCGTTGTCATTTTACAGATTATAAATGTTTTATTTATACTTCATCTCTCTCTTGCTTTTTGAGCATAAAATACCAATATCATATACTGTCAGACTGTTGAATAGTAGTAAAAAATTATGCAAAATGTCGTTTAGGTTAGAAATATCACCATGTTGGCTTCGCTACTTCACCAATCGTGACTTCACTTCGTGTGATTCGTTCGTATTAGTCCGGCTAGAGGCCTAGATACCAGAGATGCGATATTTGCTGGATTCATACTGCATCCGATTTGCGTCGTACGACGCTCTACCCCGGATCTACAATAGGTGTTTTATGCTTTATGCCGTAAGAAACTGGCCAATTACAGTCGAATTCGAGAAGAATAAGCGACTGTGATTCGCCCATTTCTTATGACTTAAGGTTTAAAACTCTATTGTAGATCCGGATTAAGCGTGCCGTGTAGCAGAGGTCAGTGACTACGTTTACACGGTCAACCTTAGGTGCGTTCCGTCTCGCGCATGATGCATCCATTGTCCTTATTTAACATTTGCTGAGGAACAAGGATAAACAACACATTATGCGTATCATGCGAGAAACGGAATGCACCCCCAGTTGGACACGGCTCCTATTACTTACTAGAGGGACTCTGTTCTGCCATACAGCACTTTTCCGACACTATAGGCCTGTTCTTTTTGACTGAACTTTTGCACCAGTTCATCTTTCTTCCTTTTTTCTCCAGGAGGAAAGAAGAGGAAGAAAGATGAACTGGTGCAAAAGTTCAGCCAAAAAGAACAGGCCTCGTGTTCGAGCCCACTTTTTTCGTGACTGGCCATTTGAGTTTAGTCTCTTTCTTATTACTCTGTGATTTGTATAAAAGATTTGATATCAACAACTGGTGCCAAGTTAAATCCCACACTTTTCTTCCAAGTTTCAATCGAAATAGTAGTTATAGTTATTTAATTCGCTTTCAAAACGTTATATCACAAAATTGCGTAATTTTACTTAATTCAAGTGTTACCACAAAGAATCACAGAAGTAACAGTATATAGGCCTGTTCTTTTTGGCTGAACTTTTTTTTTCTCCGGGAGGAAAGAAGAGGAAGAAAAATGGACTAGTGCAAAAGTTCAGCCAAAAAGAATAAGCTTTGTAAAATAACAAAATTTAAATTAAATAGAACAATTTTTTATGTAAAGTATTTGGCGCTGTCAGATCGAATAAAGAAAACAATGAAAACAATTTAAAAATAATAATGAATTTAATTTGAATAAAATTTAATGTTTTTTCCTTTTTCATAACATATTGTATTATATTTTGCAAGATCAAGCAGCCAAGTATATTACATACAAAAATTTTTTATTTAATTAAAATTTTTTTATTTTATACTGTACTTTTTTAATTCTTTGTGATAACAGTTGAATTGAATAAGATTACGCAATTTGTGATACAATATAATATTTTGAAAGAGAATTAAATAACTACTACTACTTTGGTTGAAAAAGTTTGGGATTTAACTTGGCATCAGTTGTTGATATGAAATCTTTTATATAAATGATACATATACCATTAATTAAATAAATAATAAAGATAATACCACTTGTGGGCTTTACTTTTTTTTATTTGGTCTTTTTTTTATAATATACAGAGAGAAAGTTAACCCCCTTATCGAAATTTTCTCGAAAGATGTTTCTGACGGGGACAAAATATGATTTTTAATGCACAAGAATTTTTTTCACACCATTACAATTGAGAATATAGCACGCTAACGGTGAAGACAACATAACGAGACGGCGGAACACTTATGCATAATAAGTACATATATATATATATATATGTATATAATACGTAGTCACTAAGCGCGCGATTCACTCACGTGTGATATCCAAAGGACGGCGCCGATTGGATTAGCTTTATTCGGGAATAATTGCTTCATTGATCATTGTAGGAAAAAATGATTCAGGACATTTCAATTCAATTTTTTATTAGGAATATAATGCTATATAATTAGTGAGCGCTATTTAAGAAACTTGTACTTAAAATAAAATAGATATTTGAAGTTGGCGTATATTTAAATTTGTTGAAAGCAACAATTTCAATATAGCGAACAACAGGCCTATGATTTCCTACATTCAATATCTGTATAAAATTTCCACGGAAATTTTGTAAGAAAGAATTTCAAATTTGTTGATAAATCTAGTTCAATGTCTGATTCAATGTTCTACATAGAATACTCGAGTATATTATTACAAGATATTCTATTTCTCAATTAGATTAAGTGGCTATCCACTCTGTCCTTTTCTTTGTGTATGCGCGTGCATGTGTGTGTGTGCTCACGCGTGCGCGCGTATACATATCTATATGATCTTACTTTTTCAGTACCAAATGAATTTTACTATCATATTTTAGTATCATATTAATATGCGTCTATTAGTAAATTCATTTCTTTCTCAATAATTACAACTCCTCAAAGAAGGCGACTCTAGCTTTAGTGGATCCGGATTTAACTTTTTTTAGCGTACTGTATTTATTCTCGCCGAGTCGAACTTGTTCCTCATGCAAGTGATCCAATTCGCACTGCTTATCACCAACTTTTAAACCTTCAATTTCGGAACGTAATTCTCGCAGTTGTTCCTGTAAATGCTTACTCTTCTCTAAATAATCGCTCCTTTCCCTTTCAATCTCTAATGAAAGTTGATCGACATCTCCATCACTAATAAGATCATAGGATGTTAAATCAGGCGGTAGAGGTTCTGCGTGTAAAGGTTCTAATTGTAGAGTCTGAAGATCTGCTTGTAGATCTGACGGAAGCACTTGCGTAGACGGAAATAAATTTGGCACAGGCTGTCAACAAATTAAATAAGTGATTCATAAGTTTTATGAATAAGTAAATAAATATATACGTGTCTTAGAATAACCACCAAATATTTCGTATGCTGATAGAGCAGACTAAATATTTATATTTATAACTAAGTTGAAAAGTCCTTTACCATTTTGCAGTTTTTGCAATTATAATTAATAAGATATTAATTACTAAAATTCGTCGAATATTAATTTTCATTGGGGTGATCCCGATTGACCACGGCTCGATTGGACACCATCAATCACAGCGACCGGTGCTTAGG
>NW_017299641.1:1288256-1298517 GCF_001594075.2 Trachymyrmex cornetzi
GTGAGTGGCTCGTGTCCAATTGAGCCGTGTCCAACTGGGTGCCACTCGTTTTCATTAATTGTTTACTCAATTATTATCAATTTTACAGAAAAACAGCAAGTGACAAAAACTGTTTATTTTCTTCTCATAGAATTCTGAGAATTTTTTCAGAATTTTTCAGTACCGCATTTTCTCATGTTGGTCAAAAAAATAGTTGCTAATAAGAAAATGCAGTACTAAAAAGTTGAAATTCTGAAAAAATGTTTAGAGCTCTATGAGAAGAAAATTAACCATTTTTGTCATTTGTTTTTCTGTAAAGTTGATGATACTTGAATAAAAAATTAATGAAAACCAATATTTTTAGTAATTAATAGCTTGTCAACTATTGCGAAAATTGCAAAATGATAAAAAACTTTTCATCTCAGTTTAGTTCGCTCTACCAACACACGATTTAGTGGTCATTCTGGGACACCCTGTACATAGTACATGTATATACAAGATGTTCCGATATTTTGGGATTAGAATTTTTATCTCCAAATGACTTGAGGAATCTGCCATTAGCAGGTGGTGCGTCGAGTCTGAACCGTCCTGTATATACAGTGTTCACCAAAAGTTCAGGGCAGTATCTAAATAACTTCTGGATGGTTCGAGATATAACATTGAAACTTATAAGGATACAATGCATCCAGAACGACGGTTTAAACGCTCAGTGAGTTCTTGCATCTAATTACATATTCCATTAGATCTAAAAATATAGATCAAACGGATACAAGAGCTCACTGAGCGCACTGAGGCACGCGATGCACCTAATGCACCCAATGGTATCAAAATTTATCGGGTACTTTCCAGCAAGGACACAGTCAGACACAGTGGTTGCGTTCGCTTTGCCGCTTACAGTGCTTGTGAGTATCAATTGTTCTTGTCTTATATTTATTAAACAAGGATGAAACGACACTTAAAGCGTTATGAACGTCAGAACGAACACAGCCTGTGTAACACAGTGAATCGTTTCATCCTTGTTTAACATAGGCAAAGATGTAATGATACACTCAGTATTACTTAAAATAAGTTAAACCTCGGTTAAAAGTTAACCATGAGTTGTGAAACTGGGTCTAATGCTCATTTTCAATGTAGATTAACTTTAATCTCGGTTCAACTTACTCTTCGTCTTTTTCTAGTTCAAAAGATTACAGAAGTAAGTTCTTAAAGAAGTAAGTTGGACCGAAATTAAAGTTAATCTACGTTGGTGGAAATGAGTATAAATAAGTCCCGTAATCATCGGTTAACTTAACCACCGAGGTTGGTGAAAGAGACCCTAAGGCCCAGTTCCACAACTCACGGTTAACTCTTAACCGAGATTCAATTTGTTTCTCATCATGAATGAGTTGAACCTCGGTTAAGAGTTAACTGTGAGTGGAACTGGGCCTAAGAATACAAAGAATTCGATCGGTTCACCCCTTATTGAATATCTTGCTCTCTGCACTTTTTTACCTGATCTTCACGCTAAAGTAGAAGACACGTTTGGTCTATTCTTATTATGTATATAGTTACAACGTTGCATATTGCAACGACGTTTGGATAGACCTGAATTAGACAGAGTACTGACATTCATCCTTTGTTATTTACGCTTCGTTTTGCTCATGGTGGAAGAAGATAGAAGGTTTGTTCGCGTCGCATGCTCCAACATGTTCCAACATACTCCTACCATAGCTCCTACTCACTCTATCAAGCGCGTTGGAGTGAGTAGGAGCTATGGTAGGAGCATATTGGAACATATTGGAGCATGCAACGCGAACAAACCCAGAGTACCTATCATGGATATCAAGTCGGAATGAATTCCGATCGGAATTATTCCATTTTTCGTAGACAACACAATAGAAATTTAAGGAATAATTGAATAATTCCTATCGGAATCCATTTCGACTTACTCCATGATAGGTGCGATAAATAAAACAACGCGCATAACGACAATTCAGAGCAATTAGCTAGCCAATTAAATTTGGGCCCTAAATTTGGTCCTACTGCGCATCCCTCAAATTGTCTTCTACCATGGCGTTCACCGAGAGAGTGGAGAAAAAACTCTGGTTCACGAGCCGAGTTTTGGACAGGTCTGATATAAATATTTCTAATTGTACTGTTTATGAATAAATGTTAACGGTGTACTTACAGTTATGGTAGAGGTATAAGCATTTCTACTCAGGAACTCTAATAATTTTTCCTTAGCTTCTTTCTCAGCAATTCTTGCACGTAATAATTCGTCCTTTAATTTTTCTGCTTCGGCAGCTCTACGTTCCGATTCTTGAACTAGTCTTTCAGTTAATAATTCAGCTTCTCTAGTTTTCCGTTCCAAATGGACCTTCTCTTCTTCAGTCTTCATATTATTCAATCGTATACGCGTGATTTCTTGTTCAGCTTCCGATGCTTTCTGACTTAAAAGCATTGCTTCTTCTTCTGCTACACGGCTTTTCTCAGCTAAAAGATCTGCCGTCTCTTCAGACCTTCTCTATAAAACATAAAATTAAATGATTAAATACGTACATTTTCTATGTATACATTAATTTATATTTTTATATGTTTATTTCTATATTTTTCTGTGTCATTAGTTTCTTACAAGAGCTTCATTCGCCAATCGTATCTCCTCCTGATATTGTAGAAGTCGCTGTTCCATTGCAGCCTTTTCTCTTTCCGCTGCCTCTCTTAATTGTTTCTCTCGTGCTAATTTATTTCTTTCAATTTGTCTCCTACATGTAATGTCATAGATATTTTTAAAAGATTCAGATGATCAAATAATGATATATAAAAATATAATTTATAAATTAATCATCAAATTAGATCATTATCACATTTTATTTCCTTAAATATAATGTATTCGATAATATATAGCAATCTCCGGTCTGTTAAAAAAATATCTGGACTTCGATTGTAATACTTACAAATATACAACCGACAGGTTAATTCCATTCAAAGTATATGCCTTTGCAATTTAATACACTTATTCACACATAGCGATTATTTTCATCGTTTAAAAGAAGATTTTGAGAAATTATGGTAATGTAATTATTTTCAAAAAATTATACATTTCATCAGCGACCTTGATCTTAGAAGACACTATACAGGACAGATTTTTGAGTCAGCTTTTTAAATTAAGTAGAAATTGCGTTTGAGATAAAAATTATGTTGAAATATCATAATTTTTATTTAAAAAGAACATCCAGCGAGATAACCTCTGTCCAGCTATGCGGAAATAAAAGATGAATAGCTCAGAATTAGGAACTCTTTATGAGCTTTTAAATTAGCGCACTTTCAATTTTTGAGCTCCATCCATTATCCTCAAAATAATCCCAAAACTAATTTACACTCAAAAGATAAGTCATAGAAAATAGCATTATATCTACAATTTCATTAATAAAAATGGTTCCAGCATTAATGTGATACAAAAATATATAATCCTTTAATTTTGAGCTGCAACCCCTTGACAAGAAAATCGTTCCTGGCGTCCGGCACGCAAGAAAGAATTATGTTAGAAAATCAGAAAATAATTAATTTCAAGATTGTAAATTATCTGCTAATTCAGGAGCTCTCGGAATATACATAAACCGATTTTTCACCTGCGGGAAAATCACCCTTGTTTAATCGTAACCTTATTTGCGAATAAGACTCAGCCATGATATAAGAGCTAATGATATTTCGCTAATTATGATATTGATATTATTAATCCAACGTTTCTTAAAGCTCGAATACAGTCCAGGTATGTTAATAAAATACGATACCATGTCTACATTGTAGCAAAACGGAATGATGAAGGTCTTTTCCTTCATCATTATCTTTTTAGGATAAATTCAGATAGCAAAAAAAATTGTTTATTACTTGTCAGAGTATCCTTCATGTATTGTCAGTTTCATAATTTTTTTAATTCCCGAGTTGAGGGCCTTTCCTTGTCAGTTATGTAGACAATGAAGTCATTAAACATCTTTTTAAACACAGAATTCGTGATAAAAACAAACTGTTTTATGAAAAAAGATACGTTTACTTACCTGGATTTTTCTTCCTTGGCTTGTGCTTTCATTTGTTGAACTTCCATGGAATCCGGTTTGCGTCTCCTCATAAATAGATCGTGATTGCCAATACATAGATCTAGGATCTTAACAAATAATACATGAGCGGCTGTGTCACTATTATGATTGTTCAATTTTAAAGCTATTAAACCCCTCACCCAGCTGCCAACATCTGATTGTTTTTTTACCAGTTTGTTCATGCGAGTTTTCTGCGAGAAGAACATGAAGTTTGGAGATGTTTTCTCTACAGGCTTGATTATGAACTTCTTATCGTCGAAACTAATATGACGAATTTCTGACCATGTAAACGTTGTCTTCGGTGCCAATTTATTTTCCTTTTCATAAATATTCAATCCCAATGCTGTAACTCCAAGCCAAAGATCTGTTTCCTTCTTATTCTATGAAATAAAATAAGAAAATTTATATTAATAGATTTTTTAAGATATATATCAAAATATTAAAATATTAAAGGATACAAAATATTGGTAAATGTTTACTTTAGGGGAGATATCTCTGATGTTCTTGACTTTGACATATGTTGTATAGTTATATACAACATATATGTCAAGAATACTTTCCTGAGTATACTCTCTAAAAAGTTTTTCAACCATGGCTCGTTATTAAAAAGTTGTTAAAAAATTAAGTTAATTATCCTCTCTAATAGTTTTAATAGTAATAAAATATACATTTTTGTGCATGAAAAGTTATAAACCCATGTCGAACCTTGCTTTACATTTAAAATGCGTAAATATGCAATTTTTTAAAAAGTGAGTTCCGCGCCCGGCAACTCCACTATCAAAAAATTAGACACACAAGTTTGGGTTGAACCTCCTTTCACGCCAAAAATTGTAAATCCAATTTGAAACTTCGCTTCGTATTGAAAATTGTAAAATCAAAGTTAAATTGGTTTTTTTTTCTTTACTAAAGTCACGAACTCACTGGCTCCATACACATACATATAATGTGTGTATTCAACAAAGCAAGGTACTACATGAGTTTGCAACTTTCCACGTGAAGCGAGGTTCAACTCAAACTTATTTTTTGGTAATGAAGTCGTCTCCCCCTCCCTCCCCCCGTAAGAGAAAGAGGCGAAATCCAGTGCGTTCACGCACATTTTACAAGACAAAATAAAATTCCACATAGATTTAACTATAGGTATAAGGCATGTAAATACGTTAATAACGCGATATTTACATTAAATAAAATTGAACCTTTTTGATTTGTATCTATTTAATAAACAATAAGTGAGACAGGTAAAACCTTTTGAAAATTGCTCAGAAGAGTGTCCTTGACAACATATATCAAGGTTAAGATCATCACAAGTATCTTCTCTAAAGTCAACATTTACGAAAGATATTAGTTAATGTAAATTACATCATATACCTACACTAATAGGAAAATAGTTCACACCATACATATCAAGATCCTGAGCAATCTTAAGATATTCCATTTCTGCTTCGTCTCGAGACATGCCACGATGATCAGCGTACCAAATTTTTATCCTATCCTCCCACATTTCTGGAGTCATTTGATATTGATCTATAACTCTCTGTGGAAGCAAGTCCTCACTGGCAAGCATTCCAGGGCGATATGAAATTTCATCATAATCACCATACTGATAATCAAAATAGAAATTACTATTTTTTTCCATTATACACATATTATAATTATTAATTTTTATAAAAAAAAAACTAACTTTCGAATGCATATTTAAAAATCAATATATACATATATAAGATATGCTATTTTAATAGCTACGAACAAATACCTCGAAAAACATGGAAGGTACCGAAAAACGTTTCGATAAAAGTACAGCTTGAAGAGGGAAGGGAAAAGAATACAAATAACAAAATCAATTTTAGAAAACAAGTCAATTTTTGAAAGTGTAAAAACTATCGCATTATTCCATTTTTTTTCTATGAAATTATATAATTTTTTACTTACTTTTTAATATGATTCCTATAATTATTCTGCATATTAAGTTAAAAATATTAAATCAATAGTTTACGAAATATTTTATACTTTATTTTAGCACATTTTGATATGCGATATATCGTAAACTAATTTTTCGATAATCATATCGTAATATTTTTACACACAGAATGACGAGATAAATAAATTGATGTAAAGAAAACACATAATTGCTATTTAAAAAATTATATATAGGGTATCTCAAACTTTTTTGTAGACGCATCGCTTGTAGGCAAGTAGACTGGACCAAACTGAATCGAAACATCCTCTATCATCTTGCAATTTTCGCAATAGTTAACGAGATATTAATTTCTAAAAATCATCGAATAAACGGGTAAAATCGACGCATAACACAACTTTAAGGTATTTTTTAGAGTTCTTTATGAGATACTTTAAAGTGTTTCTTAAAGAATTTTTAAAGTTGTTTTATGCGTCAATTTTAGACATTCTGCTCATTGAGTAACTAAAAAGAAAAAAAATTGTGAAAATTGCAAAATGGTAGACGATTTTTCGATTCGGTTTAGTTTGCTCTGCCCACAAACAGTATGTTAAAAAATTTGAGACACTTTGTATAAGGTAATCGGACTTTATTATGGCCTAGTATCTAATATGCCCTATTCGCCGTTTGTGGGTAATTACACAATGAATTCAACAGATTGCTCAGACGGACAAAGATTAACATAAGTCGTAGTTGTAGGTTGATTAAAACATTGCGTCGATCTACGACTACAACTCACGTTTTACGACTCAGTTTTTACGACTCACGATCATTTTTGTGCTGAGGTCCTTGATTGCATCAGATTTGAATGTATCAATCTATTGCTCAGTTTGCTCATTTTATATTGCTAAAAAAATTACGAGATCACTTAAAGCGCTAAAAAAGAGCAAATTCAAAATTATATATCTTTGCAAAACATAGCCGCAGAACAATTTAAAAAGCATTTAAAGCTTCATTTTTAAATGCTTGAAACCTCATGTGTCTACAACAAATTCATTACAAACGGCACTGGTTTAAAGTGAATCATATGGCCAAACTATGCATACGGACAATGAGTGTATGTACGTACACACATCGATCATAATATATTTTTTTTATTTTTGTTTTAAATGGATTCCAATTCACCTATTAAACATCGTGGTAATAAGTAGATAAGTACAATATAATACGAATTTGGACCAATGAAAATAAATTTAATTAAATAAGAAATTACTATATTCAGTCAAAGCAATCCTAGTGCTTAAATATTTTTATGTAAATTTATATACATATCTGATTCTGTAAACTGTACGCCGAAATTTTTTTCGGTCTTCAAACGCCATCATAAGCAGAATCAGAGTAATAATTAAAATTTACAAGCAATTTTTGATGCTAGTAAGCATTTTTATATGGATTAAAAATTAAATGTTAATTTATTTAATGTTATGAAATCTTATATTTGCAAATAATTTCATTGCGAAAAATATTGCCTCAGTCAGAGTTTGAACCTGGAACTCTCATTTATATTTTGCGAATTGCACAGTTGCTTTTCTTTAAGAGCAAGTATGTGTTTCTCACATCGGTTGATTCATCTCAACTTTTATTCTATTCATAAAAGTATTAAAGTACAATTGTAAAAAAGATAATAGTTTACGAGATATTTGACATTTCATGTCAATGTATGCCAGAATAAAGTATAAGATACCGCGTAAAGTATTAATTTTTTATATATCTCTATCTTAATACTTTTATATGCAAAATAATTAAAGGAATCATGTTACAGAAAAAAATCATATAATTCCATTTTTTTAAATGGTAATGACCTTTATATGTTTGACCTCAACTTAAAAAAATAAAAAACATGTTCAAATTACGTGTTCAAAATACCCTTGAAACTGTTCCATTTTCATCTGAAACATTTTTTTTATCAAAAATAAGTAAAATATTTTCAAGATTTTTAATTTCCCAGTATGCATGCGCGCGCGCGCGTGTGTGTGTGTGTACTTGAGGAATATACAGAATTAAATCAAGTAAAGATCTATTTGCTTTAAAAATAGAGTTCTATTTGATAGGAACTTTACAATATTTTTGGATTTGATACAGTTTTTATCTAAGAAATTGATATTGTTATCTGAAATGTGTATAATTTATGTTTCTAATTTAAATTTTTTAAATATATTCTATTAATTCTATATTAATAAGTCACATAAAATACAAACATGTCTTACCTCATAAAAGCAATTTAGAGTACATAAATAAGATAAATCTATAATTTGTGTATGTTGCATGTTTAAACTATATTTATGTATTATATTTAAAATATATTTTGTAATATATATATATATATATATATACATATATACATATATATAGATAAAATACAAATTATTAGCTACTTTAACTTGAATTTATACTAATATATTAATTTAACAAATGTATAGACCAGTGTTCATAATTGGTTGTTATGTTTAAAATAATCTTAAATATAAGAATCGACTACAAATACCATTTATAGTTTAGTCTACAAAAAGATACCTTTGCTTGGACAGCGTAAGAAGCAAGTAATACAGAAGCCTCAGGTGGACAATAAATATCCATGGACAGTATAGCTTGTTTAACTTGTAAAAAGAACAGATGTTGAGTGACTTCTTGTACTAGTTCTTCAGCAACATCCTCAGGATAAAATTTTGCTAAGAACATGAATGATGTTGTTTGATGTTGCGAAATGCCTTGATCTTGAACTGTAATTAGTTCAGTGTCATTGCAGTAAATATATACAATTAATTACAAGTATCCAGATTATATCTGTTCCAAACAAGGTCTGAATACTGAACAAACGGCGACAAATTACAATCACCTTTCTTGTCTAACTTTAACCAAGAAATAAAGCCCTTTGCATCTTCGTATTGAAGTCCAAAATACCACGTTTCTCTCAATCCTATTGTACGGCACACCAGATCAAACAATTCTCTGCCTGTCGATCTCCACTATGCCACAGGAAATTTGTCAGCTTGCGAGATATATCATCAGTGCAAGATACATAATAGCAATCCAACGTAAGATTGTGTGACACTTGTCTACTAACCTCTAGTTTAAATTCGAGTTCTGCATCTAAGGTGCAAACTTTGACGGGAAAAGATCTCCCGGACTTTTTCCTCCGAAACGGTGACATCTTATTTTTCGCTGTGTTCATTCAGTATTACAAAAGCGTTAAGTACATGCTGTTGATCGCTATATCGTGAAAGCACTCGATCATATGACAAATTAGACTTCGCGCCGCTATTGAAAAATATTTTCACGATGCAGCATCGATATTTTTTTTACTCGCACCTGTTGAAACGTAACCAAACTATAAATGAAGTAACCTTACCTAAAATCTCCAATACGGCACGTTCTCGACATATCTTTAAATGAAATATGAGTATTAATCGACGAGCACGGTGGCTTGTTTCAAGTTTCAACCGTTTGACATCTCCCCGAGAGTGTATGGTTCGCACAATCACATCCTGCCAAATTCTATTATGATCGCGCACCCAAGTATTTGTTGATTTGATATTTTCACAAGCGTAGTTGATACGTGCATGAGTATGCCTACCGTTTACGTTTGCACGAGCTATATCGCGGAATTTTCTAGAATTTTTGCCATTTCCTACAAAGTACAAATGGTCTTATTAGTTTCGATGATCGTCACACGTTTGTCACACTCGCACTTTGATCGACAATGTTCGTAATGATGTTATTGTTTTTAAACTTGTGTATTTATAGATGTACACATGAACGTATTAATGATACAGGATGCGTTCCAAAATTAAGTACTGAAGATATGCTAAGAAAAAATTAATAATGTCTTACGTGAAATTTCTAAAAAAGTTAATAAAAATAGGTTGTATAGAAAATATATATTAAATAATACATAAGATAATATTTTTTAGCTTATATATTTATTTAAAAATGACAAGCTATAAAAAATACAACCTGTATGACTGTATTCGGAAATCAGAACGTGCTTTTACTTCTACGGTGAATCTCTAATCCACCGAGGGTTATGCGGGATCAACGGGGTCAACAATAAAGGCCTTGGCACATAGAAAAACTTAATAGGCCTTCTACAATAAGCCGCAAGTCAGAAGTTCTAAGCGATCTTAAGTTCGGATCTACAATAGATGTTTTAAGCTTTAAGCCGCAAGAAATTGACCAACTACATTCGAATACGAGGAGAATAATTGATTGCGATTCGTTCATTCCTTATGGCTTAAGGCTTAAAAATCTATTATAGATC
>NW_017299641.1:1298968-1299951 GCF_001594075.2 Trachymyrmex cornetzi
TAGACGGGCCTTTAAAGATCTTCAGTCCTGGGCAGATTTTCATGACTATCAATTGTGCTGGTGGGGCCCGGGGACCCCGGGGATAATTAAAAAATGGTGACGTTACCGACAATTAATAAAAATATATGATTATTAACATAAATATTTCGATGATAAATTCGTTGTTAAATTCGTGATTTTTTTAATATAAAAGCTGTATAAATAAGTATTCATACTTTTGATGATATAATGTCTTATATATTGCCGAAAAATTACAATTTTTTCTCTGCAGTTATCATCTCTATTGATAATCAAACTCGGTTGATATTATTAAAATTACAGTTTTAAATACAATTTTAATTACAGTTTTAATTAAAGCAAGAGAGAGAGAGAGAGAGAGAGAGGTCGCGGCAAAGAGAAAATAAAAATGTATTATTGAATAGAACAAGTTCTTTACAAGTTTCCTTATATGTAAACCTTTTTTCCTCAAATGCATAGAAAAAGAAAGATAATTGAGGAAATATGTTATTTTAGATATTTTTTTTTTTCATGTTTAGTTTATTTTATGAGCTTCGTAACTCGCGCCGGACTAATTGCCTAATCTTTGATTGGTCGAGATCTTGGTTCTTCGCCATTATGCGTATTGGTTCACCTTTCTTATTACATCATGGGTAACAGGAAAAAGGCCGGCATGGCCTCTCTCAGGGGATCGATTCTGTATCTTGAAACGAGGTGAAAATTACAAAAGTGAGCTAATTTACTAGAACACCGATAATTTCATTGGTCAATATCTAGTGAATTTGCTCATTTTGTAATTTTCATCTTGTTTAAAGATACAGAATCGACCCCCTGGTCTCTCTCTGATAAGAGTATTAAGGCCCAGTTTCATAACTCATGATTAAGTCCCGATCTACAATAGGTGTTTTATGCCTTATGCCGTAAGAAACTGACCAATTACAATCGAATCCGAGAAGAATAAGCGACTGTGATTCGCCCATTTTTTA
>NW_017299641.1:1300089-1328012 GCF_001594075.2 Trachymyrmex cornetzi
GTATTGTAGACGGGCCTTTATGGCTTAAGGCTTAAAACCCTATTGTAGATCCGGGGTAACTCTTAACCGAGATTCAACTAGTTTTCCATTTTCTTCCAATTCTAAAATTGGAAAGAGACAATGAATAAGTTGAACTTCGGTTACCTCGGATCTACAATAGATGTTTTAAGTCTTAAGCCGTAAAAAATTGACCAATTACAGTCGAATCCGAGAAGAATAAGTGACTGTGATTCGCCCATATCTTATGGCTTAAGGCTTAAAACCCTATTGTAGATCCGGACTTATGGTTACTGCACACTGGACGCGATGAGCGATGAGCGACGAGCGATATCCATTGAGAGCTTTGCTTTGCGTCGTCACGTGAGAAAAAGCAGAGTTTTTATTGGATATCGCTCGTCGCTCATCGCTCATCACGTCCAGTGTGCAGTAGCCATTAACCGTTAGTTGTGGAACAGGGGCTCTATTCTTGAAAAGAAACGTATACGAAAGTCTAGGGAAATGCTACAGTATACGTTACATATACTATAGTATTTTCCTAGACTTTCGTATACGTTTCTTTTCAAAAATAGAGCCCCAGGACCTAAGACTGGTTAAAGGCTTAAACACAATAGGCACAGGCAACAGGGAATAACGAGCCGTCCAATCAGAGCTCTGGGATATGTTATTGAACTTACACACCAGAGCTCTGATTGGGCAGCTCGTTATTTCCTGTTGTCTATGCGTATTATGTTTAAGCCTTAAGTTTTCCGATTACGAATTACTGACTCATTGCATGGTATAAGAAGAACATTGTAGAACCAGGCAGAACCAGGGCTTACCAGGGTAAAAGAAAGGGTCATATGTGATGTAGATTTTGAAGTAAAATTACCTCTCTCACTCTCTGCAATGAATAAATTAATCAACGTGTCGTCGAACGTTGACTTGGACGATCCAAGATTTCGTATCAAACCTTATCAACAAATTGTGGCTTCTTGCACTGGTGCATTTATAACATCGGTGTTTGGTAAGTTTGCAATAATGATAACTGAATAATTGTAGAATTTACGATTTTTGTTTCTTCTCTCTCTCTCTCTCTCTCTCTCTCTCTCTCACTCACTCACTCACTCACTCTCAGTGATTATTTATATATTATTTTTATTAAAATGTTAGATTAATTCAAAAATATATATATAATTTTTTTGTTTTCTATATACTTAGGAAAAGACTAGAGTGTTACCAATATTTCCAAAATATGCCATTTTTAAATCGCGTATCAACTTATGAAAATTACAAGATCTCATTATATTCTGTTGTCTATTCATGTTGTATATTCCTTTGAAGTTAAATGTAATATTTTTACATTTTTTGTTTTATAATCTAAAAATTATATTTGTTTTAATCTCTTTGGTTGCTTGTGCACTTTTTATAAGTAAAATTTTGTATATTTGTTTTTTTCTGATGTTTTTACTAGTAACTCCATTGGATGTGGTAAAAATACGTCTTCAAACACAACAGAAAGCGATGCTTTCAAATAAATGTTTTTTATATTGCAATGGTTTAATGGATCATTTATGTCCGTGTACCAACGGTAAAATGCCTGACTGGATGAAAAGAAATGGAAAATTTAATGGGACATTTGTATGTAATTACTAAACAATTGTGACATTAATATTTCTGGGTATTAATCATGAAACTTTATCCTTAGGATGGAAAGTGAAAAATGAAAATTTTTACAATTGAAGTTAATATAGAAATTTTTTACTTTTCACTTTTTATTCTAGGAAAAGAATTTCATGATTAATATCCTGTTTTCATATGAATTATGATATTTGAAATGCAATATCATATAAATCTTTTCTTTATACTAACATATTATAACAAATTAATTTTTATATTTTTTCTCCAATATACTTTTTTCTATAGTGACAAAATTTACCAAAAACTTTTTAGTATATAAATTGATAAAAAAAAATCTATAAATCTTGATCAAGCATTGTAAGGTCAAATTTTGTTGAAATGAAGAACATATGCTGATTGAATTAGATCTATTTACTTGAAAGAGTTTTTGATATATTGAATCATTGTCATATATAAGCATACAAAAAAATAAAATTTATTTTTACAAAAAGTATAAAATAATATTCATATAATTGTTTGCTCTTCCGATATCAAGATATAATATATAGTAAGGTATATACAGTGATGCCAATTTAGCGGTTTTCCAGCTAGATCTAGCGTTTTTTTGAGATTGTCTGGCTGCAAAATTTAGGAAATGCGGCTAGCCGTAATTCTGACAGGATTTTTTTTTGTTTTAAGCCGTATTTCTTGGATTTTTGCAGCTGGACAGCCTCTAGAAGACGCTGGATCTGGCTGGAAAACCGCTGGAAATTGGCATCACTGGGCGTATAGAATACACAGTCATAATATTATATACAAAGAGAAATCTTACAATTTAATAATGCCCACTCATTTGTTAATTTTATTAATTTTATTTTCAGGATGCTTTATTAAAAATAAGTGAAACAGAAGGTATAGCATCATTATGGAGTGGCTTAAGTCCTACTCTTATTCTAGCTGTACCTGCAACTGTAATTTATTTTGTTTCATACGAACAATTAAGATTATATTTGAAGGTATTAGTATTTTCATTGTGCGTGTGATAATTTGTTAACTTTAATTTATTTATATATAATATATGATCTTGGAACTTTAGATGAAATATCTAATATTATATATATATATATATAAAAACATACATACATACATACATATACATATGTGTGTGTGTATGTATGTGGGTACATATTTTTAGGATACATATAATAGACAATTTAAAAAGAAGGGAACCAATGTGGAACAACCTTTCTGGATTCCTATATTAGCTGGTGGCACAGCACGAATCTGGGCTGCAACACTGGTGAGTCCATTGGAGTTGATAAGAACAAAAATGCAATCACAGAAACTAAGTTATGCAGGTAGGATAAGTTAATGTAATATCAAATTGATATGTAAAGAAGCTTAAAATAAGATTTGACAATTTCAAATATGCTTTATGTGTTTCAGAAATAACACAGACATTAAAAATAGTTGTGAGATATAGTGGTATTTCTGGCTTGTGGATGGGATTGAGTTCAACTCTTCTTCGTGACGTTCCTTTTAGTGCTATATACTGGTTAAATTATGAAACTATAAAGAGACTGTATAGCTCACAGCAAACTTTTACTTTTAATCTGGTAGCAGGAGCTGTAGCTGGATCTGTATGTATTTCAGAAATATAATAATTACAATATTTTATATATATTCTCCCTCTCTCTCCCTCTCTCTCTCTCTCTCTCTCTCTCTCTCTCCAAAAAGATATGCTAAGATGTAAACATTATCGTAGATAGCAGCATTTTTCACTATTCCCTTTGATGTAGTAAAAACACATAGACAAATTGAAATGGGTGAAAAAGAAATTTATTCAGGTAAATATTTTATATACAATTACAGCCAATATTTTATATACGATTTTTCAGATACTTCCGACAATTAAAAAACAAAGTTGAAAAGTGAATATTCATTTGTTTTATACTGGCTACAATGTGTGATAAAAAAATATAAAAAATTTTTTAAAATAAAAAATCAAAGTAATCTTGAATTTTTTAAATGGCACCATACCATTTTTTTCCATAATATCGCAGGGATTTTCAAGACGAATTCAAATCACTAGCGAAATGTCACTTTTATTGATGTTTTACTGATTTTATTGCATATTTTATTAAATCAATACATGTGTGTATGTTCTGTGTTTTAGTCAGGGATTGTAAGTAATTTGATATTAAATCTCAATAAAATCAATAAAAATAAGTGACATTTGAGTAATGTGTGATTTAAATTTGTCTTGAAGATCTCTACAATATTATGAGGAAAAAATTGTATGGTGTTATATTTAAAAAATTTAAGATGACATTGATTTTTCGATGAAAACAATATTTTTTAAAATAAATCATGTTTTTCACTATTGTAGCCTATATAAAACGGATGAATATTCACCTTTCAACTTTTTTTTTAACTATCGAAAATTATTACGTTTACACGGCATGTTTTACGCCGAAGTTATAACATCGATGTTATGAAACTGGCCAATCATAGCTATTCCTCTGAAAAATGGAATGACTGTGATTGACCAGTTTCATAACATCGATGTTATAACTTCGGCGTAAAACATGCCGTGTAAACGTAGTAAATGTCTGAAAAATCGTGCGAATCATTACGCTAAACACCCTGTATAAAATTTATTAATGTGAATTTTTAGATAAACCTATTCGTAGTAGTACTACATGGACTATAATACAAAGGATCTATTATCAGAATGGATTAAAAGGTTTATTCACTGGACTAATACCGCGTTTGGTAAAAGTAGCCCCAGCTTGTGCAATTATGATTGCGAGTTTCGAACATGGCAAACGTTTCTTTCAATCGTATAATGCTAAAAAAGCTGTCGAATTTGAAATTGAACGTGATGTACATTTATTGCAACACAAACCTAATAATACAAAATGATATACTGAAAACAAATAATATGCTAAATAAAAAACTATAAAGTTACTAATTAAGGCTCATGCTTGATCACTACGTATTGAATTGTAATGTCAGAAGCAAAAAGATACATATATAAATAAAATTTTTACGAAACATTAAAATGTAAATATTTTTCAATCAAATAATATTTCCATTTGATGAAATATATGTGTAAAATATACTCAACCTCTCCTTTTAATTTGGAATAAAATAAAATATTTATTTCAATTTGACACACAGCTATCATATAATGTTTTGTCTTTTGGAGAAGAACAATTTAATTCCAAATATATAGTTTTTTGTTGATTACCGAGGTACAACGGTGTTGAATATTTTTTGGTATATTTTTCAAATTTATTATATCAATTAAAAATTGTCTGTTTTATTGAAAAATATATTTTAATATATTTTGCAAAAATTTTCTTCATGCATTTTTTCGATATCAATGTCAGAGATCTATGTCGCTCGTTTATACATTAACCGAATATATTCGGAGATCTCGCAATCGAGAGCAACCGAGGAGGTGGTTTGCATGAAAAATCTCTACATTTCTCTTTCCTATTACATATTGTCATCGAACATTTGGATACTCTTGAGAGGTACTCTGTTGAGGCCTATTGCGACTCTTTGATCTAGCGAGGACTCTCCACATCTAATCACCAAACTCGTTTTCTTTCACCCGTAGAAACGTGAATGATTTTTTATTTTATTTTAAAACTAGAGGGAAGATCATTTACTACCACGGGCCTATGTGGTACGCATATTTTATATATATATATAAAATCATTTATATCTTGATTTTAGTTGTATTTTATATATATATAATACAACTAAATTGAAGATATAATGCCAAATAACTTTGAAATATGTAATTCATTCATAAAACGAATAAAGCCCAACTTCTTCTCACAATACTTATTTTCTTCTTTGACATTTACATGTGTATATTATATTCAACATATACATGAAAAATTACATGCATGTATAATTTATTATTCTATATATAGACGAATTAGATCATCTTCTTTGGCAGGATAATGTGTTACTGGACATTTCTTTTTTATCCGTATTTCCAACAAAATACATTGATAGCAAAATATGTAACTAAAAAAATGGCGTAAAATTAATTTTGTATTTTATTTAAAAATAAAATAGAACAACTTTTATTGAGTGCTAAAATATTATCTATTTACCCAGATACCATAAGCACGGTATGTATATGATGAGGCTTATGACAAAGTGGACAAATTCCTTTATATTGCTGCGCTACATTTGGCACCTGTTAAAAAGATTGTATTTTGTTTTTGTTAGTAATTTAAATTATATCGATATTATATAATCGAATTATTATGCTAATTCATTGTATTTATTTTTACCTTTGGTGGCGGTGGAGCTGGAAGACTCATAATATCCATGTCATAATTTTCCTGATTCCACCAAGAAAGAAATTGTAAGAAGAAAGCTCCGAGTTCAAGAGATCCAGTAATGATTCTTTGAAGTATATTCCATCCATCAGAGACAGTGAATGAATTATATTTTATTTTCCTTAATAACTCGGTGACAGTGAGAGCAGATTGCGGATCGGCGTATGTCAATGTAACAGATAGTAGTCTTAGCAAGAATGATGGGTATATTGATTTCTCAGATACGTAAAGTATGTAATTATATAACACGAGAGTTTCATATGTTATAAAAAGAATTGAGAGTCCTTTAACGACACATTTATTGAAAAACTTTTGTCTCCTCTGTATCAAGAAATATTTAAGAAATATATTAAGAAATTACTGTACAACACACATGTATGAAATATTAACAGAAAAAAATTCTAAAAAATCAACAACTTCAGATATTAGCCTTTATTCGTATGAGGCTTTTATATAATTCTATATTTTCTTGATATACATAATAAAATAGCAGTACATACAATGATTAAAAGCTATTATAATACGCCTCTTCTGAAATGACATTTAACTGACACATTCTATTGCCTTAGATTGCTAGTACATCATAAAAAAACTTTCCTTTTAAGCGTAATTTTACCTTAAAGAAGATAATAATGTCTGCCAGAGTCAAGATGAATATGGAAGGTGGGTAGATTACTGTGATACCCTGTCGTTGATTAAAAGTTGCAAGATAACCTTGGCTGTGTGCACAGACACATTGTCGTGCAGGAGACCAATTCCTGAAGTGCTTAAATCATACCTAATGCGTCCCAATCCTTCCAAAAGCCATTTTAAAACCTCTAAATAAAATATTAAATTCACAATTTGACCTAAAGGAACAATTCCATGACAACGCGCACACACACACACCTGCATGCATAGCCAGGATTCTCAATTTTTGGTCAAAAAACAGATCATAGTAATTCCCACATTCACCTAATCCTGACAAACTTTTTTTATTCTGTAAGCCGATATTGATTGAATATTTCTTTTTTACTTTTCTATCATTTAATATAAAATTATACTTGAAAAAAAAATTCTTGATAACATAACAATCCGAGATATGTATTAAAACGCATTGGCTAAAGGTAATCCTGGAAGAGGAGTATTATAATAGCTTCCAATCACTGTACTGCCATTTTGTTGCATAAATGATTATATGGATTCCTTGAAATGAAAGACTGCTATCTGAATTCATTGATTTTTATAGAATTTTTGCCTTTTTAAACATACTGTGTGCATTTAAAAATGATAGTTATATCTTTTTTACTCGCCTTTCTTGATGTACTGTCTATGTTTTGTAGTTTATATTTTGTACTAAGTTGCACAAGTTTATTCTTTAAATATGGAAATGTCACTATTATTATTAATGATAATATTTGTTGTTTATGTGATAATTTTTCTTGTAATCCTGTCTTGGAATTAATTATTGTGACACGTTTCAAACCATAAAATGTTTCAGAAAATGATGCAACTAAAAATGATATATTTTTTTTCAAGAAATTATATGAAGATACATCATATATTAGATTACAGAAAGATACTTACAATATCTCTTTAGGTAATATCGTTGAAGAAATACATTAAAAATTAAATACCCTTCATCTGTCCATTGAAGAATATGCCCATATTTCTCAAGATTAAAAGATACAAGAAACTAAAATTATTAAAATTAAAGGCTTACATTTTAGAATACTAAATATAATATAAATATAATTCATACATATGTAAAACAATCAACAATTTTTTAAATGTAATGTAATATTAAGTAATTGATTGATTGATTGTTATTTTATAAACAATTATGTATGAAATAAATTAAAAAAAAATTTTTAGGATAATTATCCAGAAGATGTTCCTCGCCTTCAATTTCAATGAAATTATGCTCATTCGACGTGTTTTTGCATGAAACAAAAGAATCGATCTGGTATTAAAATGTTGTACTCGGTCCCTCGAAGTGAGATATTAATCGTTAGTTTTTTTTAATCGTTTAATTATTGTTATGTTAGGAAATCTGTCACATAGATGGTTGCATAGAGGGTTACATAAATTCTTTGTTTTATAAACACAAATTTTTTGCTTCAAAAATACAAGTTTTCTGCTTTGGAAACACAATCTATGTAATTTGTTCTACAATATCATTTTTGTTTTTATAATAGAGAATTTGTTTTTAAAGCAGAAAAATTGAATTTTTAAAGCAGAGAATTTGTGTTTATAAAACAGAACTCTCTACGCCATCGATGTGACAAATTTCCTAACCTAACCTAACAATAATTAACTAACGATTAATATCTCGCTTCGTTGGACCAAGCATATTTTACTGCTAAATTCTTTCGTTTCATGCAAAAACGTGTCGAATGGGCATAATTTCATTGAAATTGAAGATGGTGAGCATCTTCCAGATAAATATCGTATTGTTAATACATTTGGCACAATAAAAATGTCTAAAAATTATTTTGATAAATACGTTTTAAGAAAAATTATGCAATCAATTAATACTTTAAAGAGCAATATTATAACATGGCATTATGAGAAACACATTAAATGACAGTGTACCGAAAGAATTTTTTTAAAAGCCGGTTCAAGAGTCGATGCAAGGGATTCCTGTGCAATAATCTCAAATATAGAAGGCCTAATGTATGCAGTCCCAGTCAAATGAGCACCTTTTTCCGCCATAATCTGTTTGCATAGAAATATACCGTGATAATTATTTAGAATACGAGTCCCACCTAGAATCTTAATAAAAATGTACTTACTCGACGTATTTTCACTCAAAATGAAAGAATCTGGAAAAAAGAAAACGCGGCGGTCGGCCTCCGCGTTTTCATCATGAATCGAGTTATCAAGCGTTAAAGTACGAGATTTTAGAGGTTAAAATATTTGTCATCCCGACTCGATACTGCTCAATGTATACATTCTGCTTTAATTGCACAAATTCATTGCTTTATAAACACAAATTCACTGCTTTAAAAGCAAAAATTCACTATTTTAAGCACACATGCAAATTCTTTACATTAGCAGTGAATTTGTATTTTTAAAGCAGTGAATTTGTATTGTTATTGGTTTTATAGTGACTTTGTATTTGTAAAGCAATGAATTTGTTTTTAAAACAGTGAATTTGTGTTTGCGAAATAGAGAATTTGTGTAATAAATACAGAATGTATACATAGCGCTGTACCGAGTGGAGATGACAGATATCTTAACCTCTAAAGTCTTATAGCGTATTCGATTACTGACTCGATCCGACTCTGAGTCAACAGTCTGTTCTTTTTAGCTGCATTTCTTACACAATTTAGCTCTTCTTTTGTAGCTAAACAGAACAGACTACTGACTCGGAGTCGGGTCGAGTCAGTAAATCGAATACGCTATTTAACTTTTAACGCTTAAGGGCTTCACACATGAAATGCATAACAGAGCATAAGCATAACATAAAGCCGCTAAACCAATGAGCATCTTATGTAAATCAATATGGCGACATTATGTTAGATGCTCATTGGTCCAGCAGTCTTATGTTATGCTTATGCTCTGTTATGCATTTCATGTGTGAAAGCCCTTACCCCGGATCTACAATAGGGTTTTAAGCCTTAAGCCATAAGAAATGGGCGAATCATAGTCGCTTATTCTTCTCGGATTCGACTGTAAATGGTCAGTTTCTTACGGCATAAGGCATAAAACACCTATTGTAGATCCGGACTTAAGGCCGCAGCACAGACTTTTGCATAACGCATAACGCATAGTGCATAAGCGAATCAACTAATCAGAATCTTTCCTTTCCTCCCATTCCATGGGAGAGAAGAATTTCAATTGGTTGATTATGCACTATGCATTATGCGTTATGCAAGAGTCTGTGCTGCGGCCTTTAGCCAAATTACTATCGGCCATTTTACTATTTATTAATAGTTTTTTTCCGTAAGGGGGGCCTATGCTTCTTCCAGTAGTATATGTTCTAAGGTATTCATAATTAGGTTTTATAATTTAAAGGTGTGTTTACACGTACATTTCTAAACAGCCAAATAAGGCTGGTTCTACATTGGACGCCTTTTTGGAATTTTAAGGTTAGAATATTTTAGAAATGGTGCAATTTGGGCTATGGATTTGGTTTTAGCACGCCAGAAACCTTCGAGATTACATACTACCGTAATATCTCTGTATAATCGGTGTAAATTTAAGTCATCATTATAATTATAAAAAACATTCTCCCAAATATATTCCGACTAGATACTATAATTATCTCTAATATATCTTTATAATATACCTACGATAACATTTCAGATTTTACTATAAGCAACAATAATTATGGATATCTCAGGAATAACGTAAGAATATATTTTGCTTAAACTTTTGAGATATCTTAGTCCTTCTTTGGTGCGAACATTAGTATATCCTGTTGATATCTGCCATATATCCAGAGTCTATTGAATATCTTTGAGATATTGCGATATCCCAGCACGATATCTTGACGAGATTCCATAGATTTTTTTTGCTGTGTGGGTACTCGATATGTTTTGTTGTTAGCACATGATGAGGGGCTCTATTCTTGAAAAGAAACGTATACGAAAGTCTAGGGAAATACTATAGTATACGTAACGTATACTGTAGCATTTCCCTAGATTTTCGTATACGTTTCTTTTCAAGAATAGAGCCCTAGGTTAGTATCAAAGAAAAAGACAAGTACATTCTATTGAAATATTTAAAACTGATTCTTTCAATTAATGTAAATATTAAGTTGTAGATAGTTTTGTAACATGCATATACCTATAATACATTATTTGTATAAAAAATTTTTACCGAAGTCTTTCCCGAAGGACGTTCTGAGGACGTTCTGAGGGTGTCCTGAAAGTCCTAAAATAGTCCTGAATATATCTGTCCCACAAGGACGTCCTAAGAAAGTCCCACAAGGACGTTCTAAGACTATCCCAAGGACGTCCTGGGGCTGTCCCAAGAATGTCTTGAGGCTATCCCCACGACATCCTGAAAATGTTCAAAGGACGTCCTGAGGGTGTCCTGAAGATGATGCCCTAAGAATGTCCTCAGGACGTCCCGTGGAGATATGCATGTCCATAAAATGTCTAGGATGTCCTGGGACATATTCAGGATAATCCTGAGGACGTCTTGTGCTGTTAGGGTATATAGTATATATATATATAGTTTTTTTCATGAGTATATGTAATTATATATATGAACATATTTCATATATAATTGTTTATATATGATTACGTATGAAAACTTTTTCCCGAGTAGATATTCTGGGGGAATGATGTCGGCTAGTCAAGATTCATGATGTTATTCATTTATGTGCACAGCACAGTTAATAACAGTTAATAAGGACGAGTAAAAGACTCGTGAGCATCAATCCTTCGCCAATAGGCGGGTAAAAACAGCAACTTCTGCCAATAACGCTGATGCCAATTGCGTCGTCGACATCAACGCCGACACTAACGCCGACGCCAATGCCGACGCCAACGCCGACGCCAACGCCGACGCCAATGCCGACGCCAACGCCGACGCCAACGCCGACGCCGAGCGTCGATTACTTCTGTATATCAGTCGGGGCGCCATCCCGTCGCGGGGATGCTTCGTATAGTAAACGGTATAAAACGGGTGGTTGTGATCGCGTCACGTTTCTCAGGAGTAGATCCACACCCATGTCTAACGGTAATGCGTTGCTACGTACAAGTGTCGTGTGATATATCGTCGCACTCTATATCTTCTATTCATCCGTCATTGCTTTCTCGTCAATTCTGTGAATTTGTTGCGACTGAAAACACAATCTCGCGTCAACTTTTTTTTTCCTTCTCCAATGTATAGATAAAACCTGAGTCCACGCGCACATGACGAGGGAATCGTGATCTTCGAGTCGCGTGGCGCGCGTTGCAAGGATGTGGCGGATGTTGTCCAGATGTCCACCAAAGTGGCGGTAAAAAAGAATAATCGCGTATGATAGAAGCACCTACTACAAGATTTACAGAATTCGTGTGATAAAAATGACATATGTTTTTCTCTGATTTTTGTTACATATATTTTTTCTCAATTAAAAACTTTGTCATCCTAACTTCAATATAAATTTGATCGTTTGAGGTAGGGTAAAAGCAGGGAATGTGGAGTTAGGGCTACTAAAGTGAATAATATAGGGACTTACTTTTTAAATAAAGCACTGCAATTTGGCAGTAATCGGTGGAAGTTGGTGCAGTTGTTAAAACGTGTTATAACAAGCAATGAACTCGGTGCGACAACGTGCATCATTAGTATAAGCGTTTATTTATTTTTTTTTTTTGCGTCTGTGAGGATTCGAGAGCTTTATTTAAAAAGTATTCTCACAAATAAAAGGTAAGTTTGTTAATGCTTATATTACACAGATTTTAATGCTTTTAATAATGTTGTATGAACAACATTATACTGATTATAATTGCGATTTCTAACTTGTTTATTGCCACGGAAAGACTTTACTTGTCATATGAAAATATGCAAATAATATGGAATACATCGAAGGTTGAGAATTGGTTCTTGTTGTGAAAAATGTTTATTTTAGTTGTTAATATTTATTTTGCATAATTATTTAATGATATAAAAAAACAGGAATTATTTTAACTCCATTTTAATCAATTTACATAAATAAACAAATTTTCACTTTATTTATTGTATTATTTATTACTTTTCCCCAAATTTAATCGGTATTCCATATTAAATCCTATTTTTTAGACCCTTCTACTTTCACACCTTACTTTTTTGTTAATGTCTTCTAAAATTTTGTTTGGATTTAAATTTTGGCGATTCTCATTCATGGAATGTTGTAGCTAACATATTTTTCAAGAATTCTGTATAAATTTAAAATTTTCATATGCATTTATATCGAAGTAATATTAATTTAAAAACCGATATTCCTTGCTTTTATCCTATTTGTTAAATAAATTAAAACAGCCTACAGATAGCCATACACTTAAAGCTAAAAAATTGCATTCGATTGCATTAGATTTTGTTTGTTCAAATATAAAAATCTTCTCTCTCATGTTTATGAAATTCGATATTCAACGATGGAAATCGGAAAATCACTCCATCGCGAGCAATTCTTCTGAATGTATTCCACAGTTAGATTTATTTGGAGAGTAACTAAAGATTACGTTGAATAATATTGAATAATGACCACGTTTACACAGCATCCTTAATCGGGTTTAATATAACATCTGTAGTTATGAAAACAACTAGCTATGATTAAGAGTGACTGTGTAAACGTAGTTTATGTTTGCACCGTGATGTTGCATATCGTGAGATTTTTGCGTGTTATATCGTTGTCACTCCGTAAATCCGTCCCATTGGGAAACATCTCTGCAAGCGTTGTTAGGGATGGGGGTGCTTTTTACGATGTACTGCACGCGTAGTTGAATACGTAATAATAAGCGCATATATATAATAAGCGTTCGACGACTTTGATAAGACTAGATTAATTTTGTATCCTCCCCCCCCCCTCCCCCCGACGCCTGCGTATTATAGCTAAACTCTCACATTGAGCAATTGATTTTGCAATCTTTATATAAATCGCGCGAATGCGTTGCCATCATGTAACTATCGCTATATATTTTCTAAATCGTTGATATGTGGTTGTTTCGACATTACCACAATCGTGCAATTTATTTATGTTTGTATATTTTTTTTGTAATTATTATAGATAAATATTATGGAAAAAATATTTAGATACATACACATATATATAAAGTTCAATAAAAATATTCTGAAATTTAATGTAACATATTTTTAGAAAAATATAATAAATTTTACGATATATAAATTCAGCTAGTGTCTGCTGTTATTTATATATATAATTATTTTGGTAATTATCTATATAGATGAATAAATGACTTATATTATTTTTATCTTGGCTATTAGAATATGTATTAGCTCCATCTTTATATTTATCTTAGATAAAAAATAAGTGTAATCTTTTTAAATTATCTTAATGTGTAGCGAATTTATGCACCCCTTTCTCTCCAGTATAAGATTTTAAACAATTTCTTTTTTATAAAAAAAGTAATTTTTTAAGAAATAGAGATTTCTATTATATGTGGAAATATGAATATATCGTTTCTATATTCTAAATCATTTTGTTTAAAAGCGATATGATCTTAAAATTATCTAGATGAAACGACTTATAATTTAATAATAAAAACAATAAAATGAAATATGGACTCCTAATCTAAGAATTTAATTAAAACGCACTAGAAGTTGGCGCGGAAAATAATGTGCAAAGTGTTAACAATAAATTACTTTAATCACATACAAATCTTCTGACTTATAATTTCATCTTTCATCTAGAAATATTTAAAATAATGTCATCTTTTTCTTATTTAAGATACGTTTATGTGTAATTTATCCTATCCTTATCTAAGTAATTTTTATTTATTTAAGCGCAACACTACATATACGAAATTTCATGAATACCGTAGCTGATAAATCATTTCTGAGTGGACATCTCGCATTGATAGGAAACTTACACATACATCCATAATGATGCAATATCCCACAAATTTTCACGCATAATGTAAGCTTAATCCTGCGAACGTCTTCAATAAGAAAGGAATAACAGATTCACATTGTTATCGTGATACTTGCAGGATCATAAGAGGAAGTCCGCATTTCGGCGAAAAGCGAGCGAAAGATAGACCATGCTGAAATGACATAATTTTCTCCTTAACGGCTGATAATCGTCCAATTCAAGTCTGGTAGCATCCTGGTAGCATCATTATCATAATGAATCGAGAAAACGAGGAAGTACGTTAGCAAACATGAGGGTATCGTTCATCTTCAGTTTCTTTCTTTTCTTTTATTCATTCTTTTTGCTCGTTATGATCGTTTCAGAATCCTTCATATAGTAAATCATATTAATCTTGTTTATAAGAAAAATTCATTTTTGACTGTCAGTGCTAGAAGTAATTCAAGATGCATTGCACACCCCAGTCAAAAAGTAGGATAATTGAAATGTAGAAATAATTAAAAAATATTTGTAAGAAATATTCCTTTCGCGTTTAATTTAATTATAATTAATTTAATTTTTAAAAATACATTGATTATAATATAATTATATAATTGAACTATTACGGTTCCATAAAGAAAATGCAGAATTATGAAAGTAATTACAGAAATTAGTAATTGTAGGAATTAATATTGCCAGTTTGATATGACGTAAATAGATCCTATTGTTAGATGTCTATTTAAAAAGATTCAAAACTTGAAATTACCGGTTTAAGAAATTATTTAAGAAATATTTTGACTATTATACATATACATATATGTAGGCACAAAAAATCTACTTTATTAATAAATAACGGGAAAGTACATATTAGTTTAATAGTGCTAATTTAATACAAAAACCACTTAAGATAAATTTGTTACTTTTATTAAACGTAACGTTTTTCGCTCTAATTTTGCAAATAACTGACAACCTTGTGGATTAATCTTTCACCTTCAGCAGCGACCGGTCCCTCAGACGTTATGCGGCGCGCTGCAAAAGGAACCGAATTGCAAATGCCTGGTGCTGACAGTCCTTATATACGGCTGTCTTGCGGCAGTAACATGGTGCAGATGTGCCAACGTTACCAAGGTATGTGAAAGATGTTTTGAATATATATTGTATTCACAATTGATTTTATGCCGCTGGATGCGATGGATTGAAACATCAAATTGTTTCGAGTCACGACTCTTTCGAATATTTTCTATTATTATTCAAAAATTGTTGAATCTTGAAGATCTTTTTCTTTAAGACGTTAAAGAAATCTAGAAAGTCTCAATTATATGAAATCCTAAAGAAATTTTTCAAAAACATGAACAAGAGTATACGCCAAGTGTATAAACAAATATCGAATGTTAC
This sequence comes from Trachymyrmex cornetzi, assembly GCF_001594075.2. Classification (NCBI taxonomy): domain Eukaryota; kingdom Metazoa; phylum Arthropoda; class Insecta; order Hymenoptera; family Formicidae; genus Trachymyrmex; species Trachymyrmex cornetzi. Next base: position 1,315,930 of record NW_017299641.1, read on the forward strand.
ATCCTTCGTAATAAAAACGGATATAAATGCTATTAGTCAAATATTTTATTATTCAAAAAAGACTTCGAAAAAGATCATTTCTAAAAAAAAAACTAGCAATTAATAAAAAGATTATTACATACGAAGGATTATTAAGGGGATGCTGGAGTTGTCCGTATTACTGAGATAAAACTAAAAAAAATTCCTTTTCCATGATTAAAATATACATGCTAATGTATCTGGCGTTGGTGTATTTCGTGTTCAAAGCTGGAAAAGATAAAATATTGTAGATTTCTTCATCCATTTTACCTCCAACGTTACTGGTCACCATACTGAGTTAAGAATGGATAAAGAAATTTGTAATCTTTTTTTTTTCTGTAAAAATTTTGGATTGAGCTAGTGATAATGAACTCGAACTTGGTAGTGGCATGAACATGTACGTAGTGAGTTCATGGCTTCACATGGTCATATTTACATCCTCAGACGCTTGACGCTTGATGTTCCTATGTAAGAGTCCCTTCAGACGTGAAAAAAATTTTTTTAATTATAAACTTTTAAAATCTGTTTCAAATAATATTCAAAGCAATTTGAATATGTATGTGATCGAATTGTTAAAATTGATATGTGTACTTACCCAACAAACACAGACATAGTTACATTGTGTAGTTATATATATTGTAATTACATCCAAATGGAAGAATATGATTTGTTGGTATCGTAGAACCGAGAATATTTGATTAGCGTTGGTGTAATACAATATCAATAAATCATATTCTTCTATTTGAATGTAATTACTACAATGTAACTATATGTTATACTACAAATATTGCCTCTATGAGTAAGAAGTTACGACTAACATGTACGTTACGTGTAATATATGTATGTTAATAACGTGTTATGCAACATTTATACAGGGTGTTTTTTTAAATAGCGGACACTAATCATGTAGTACTATTCCTGATTAAAAATTGAGTCGAAAAGTCTTCTATAATTTTGTAATTTTCGCATTGGTCGACGAAATATTAATTTCTAAAGATTGCCGAATGTTACAAGCGCATATCCGCGTGTCCAACTATTAACTATATTACGAAAGTTGCAAAATGGTAGAGGATTTTTTAATTCAATTTTTGATCAGGGGGGGGGGGGATTAGAAATTAATAATTTAGTTCAAAGGTATCAAACGTTTCAGATATTTAAGCGCTTATAAAAGATGTCTAAACAAAGATTTTTTAGTATTTTTAAGTATTTTATAATATTATATATAAAAAACTTAAGTTTTCCAACTTTAAGGCTAAAGAATTTTAAATTTTGAGTAAATTCAAAATAATTTAAATTTTCATATAATTAAATTGTTAGAAAATTCTCAAAAGGCGCATTCAATATATCAATTATACACTATCTATCTTATGTGCACCACATGTATATAGGCAAATTCTCTGTTGTAATCCTGTAAACAAAAAATCTTTTTCGTATTTCTCAGATTATGGTCAACTATACCAAATTCCCCATTAGAAGTACGAGACACGTATCATCGCCCTGTGATGACGGCTATATATATATTCCGGTACGTGTATATCGAGGGCAAACGTGAAAAGGAACGACTCTCCCGTTTTTCCTCTTCATTACGAATCAGCCCTGTGTATCGTTCCTCTTTAAAGAGGGGGAAAAAAAAAAAAAAAACCCTCGATGAAGAGTAATATCGACTCTTTTCGCTCGATCTTTCCACTGCTCTACACACTTAAATCCACGTCGCGCTGCTCCCTTGGCTCTTTCATTATAATCTTGGCCTCTTTCCCTTTCTCTGTCGTACAGGTAGCATTTATGGGGATGCTGTATCTGGTTTATCTGGTGGAGTGCTACCACTCGCCAATCAGGATCGATCTATTACACGCGGAGAGCCAGGACAGCGTGTTGTCCAAATTGGCACAGCTAAAGATGGCACAGCCGCGAATATGGTGGAAGGCAGTTTCCTATCACTACGTGCGCAGGAAGCGGCAAATCACGCGTTATAGGAATGGAGATAATTATACTACCACACAGGTGACGCGCCTCATTACCTTTTATCGAATATGCTTTCCTCTTTAATCCTTTCAAGCACGAGCTCATGAGCATATTCACAAAAGTTGCTTGAAAGATTAAAATAGAAAAGAAATATTTATTATAAAAGCAATTTAAAAATTTTCGATCTTTATGTATCCACTTTGATGAAATCACAGCCATAATTCGAATGATAAATCTGCTTTAGAGGTGCGATTTCACGTAGATATGCATATCCGTCAGGAGGTCAATTGTGTATTTCGAAACCTAGTGTAAATGATAAAAGTGATATAATAATTGATGTCGCGATAGCAGAAAAGTTAAAGATGCGTTTGACAAATCTCACTCTGTGTGTGTGTCGCTCTACAGGTCTATTACGAAAGGGTGAACACACACTCGGCTACCACTCACTACTATTACGACTATTGCGGAGTGAAAGACATCAGTAAAGAATTGATACTCGAGGCCAAGATACCAATTACGAAGATCACACTTACCAAGGGCTTTGCATTTTCGAACATAAGGTCCGCTACGGAATTCGAGGAAGCACGATCACGATTTTTCGCCGAACAAGTAAGAAAATATGTCTGTGTGTGCGTGCGTGATAATTGTCATATTGTTGAATGCTTTCCAATTGTAAAATCACTAAACACTATTTCGTTCAATCAGAGCGCGTTGCCGCGTCTAGGCCACGTCCAGCTGGTCACAAAAAGGTTACAACACATTTTTTTTAATGGATTTTGGAATACAGTTTATACTTATCGAGCGATTGGTTCTTAGGGCCATTCCACACAAACTTGCAGAGCCACATAACCATATGCATAAAGAAAATTATCCAATCACATTTCTGTCATAAAGCCAAGCGTAAACTACGATTGGATGATTTTCTTTATGCATATGTTTATGCGGCTATGCAAGTTTGTATGGAATGGCCCTTAAAGCGGGGAGCAGCATAGACTCTTACATGACGCATAACATGTAATACATAAGAAAATGTACCAATCGAAGTCCTTCGTTTTCTTCTTTTCCATGAAATAAAGAAATCTGATTGGTTCAATTTCTTATGCCTCGTGTGTTATGGCCGCAGCACAGACTCTTGCATAATGCATAAGAGAATCAACCAATCGAAATTCTTCTTTTCCATGGAATGGAAGGAAAGGAAAGATTCTGATTAGTTGATTCGCTTATGCACTATGTGTTATGCAAAAGCTGTGTTGTGGCCATAACCATTTCCGCCCTGGAGGGGATTTGTTTTTAGTGTTTTTACCGGTCAAAGAATAAACGATGTATGTACATACTTGATGTAAGAATACAAGGGCTGTGTTCCAAAATTTACTGCCAGTACTGAAAATCTATAGTGCACGTGACGTAAACTATAGATTTTTAACACTTGCAGTAAGTTTAGATTAGAACATAGCCCTATAATAAAAAAACAGACCTACTGTCAACTGTGTCATTTGTGTACTTTGTTGAATATTTTAATAACTTTAAATAGGTGGGAGGGGAGGAAGAGAAGGAAAAAATGAGAGACAAAGATGTTTTACTTCTCGTCGTAATCACTTCTCATACAAGATTGTAAATAACCAACAAGACTTACACTTTCAGGAACTTAGTGACGACTATATGGAGATGAGAGAAGGTCTTGATCTCGGGTACAATGTTAACACGATGCTGGTTGCTGTTCTCGGTAACCCATGGTTTACAAATCACTATATTTATTGGAGTCTAAGCGCTCTGCTGCTTAGCTGGCCTTTACGAGTAATCATCGAATACAAAACACAATACGCCGATTATCAGGTAAAAACAGTTTTGAATGAAGTTAAGCGGGAGGAATTTTCAATTTAATCGTTTCATTTGATTCAATTATTCAAATTTAGCTGTTATCGCAAAGTCATTTTTTTCCGTGTAAGCATCTTCGTCGGAAAGATCTTAATATAACGAGTATAGCTCAATCACACGGAAACAAAATAGATTCGTTGATTCAACAAAGCTGTAGCTTGCTGCGTGAGTTCAATACCAAAAAAATTTGATGGTTCAATAAAAAAATTATGTCTGTAAGCAGCTATCAGTGTGCTCATAGAACAAACTCGTCTTTGTTATTATCATTGTTATTGCAACAAATTAGTTTAATTGAAATAACTAATTTACACATTGCGCTTGCGCGCTGCGCTGTACGATTTGTCATGTTTTCTTCCATTGCATTGTTGCAAGGTAACCGGAAGCACGTGTAGTTCTTGATCAAGTTTGCTCGTGCATTTATTCATTTACCATCAATCACATGTTTATTTGTATATATTATAATTAACGTAATAATTTGCTACTGATGGTTAACTAGCTTCGATTAGCGTTAATCAAGGTTGGTGAAAGAGGCCTTGAGACGTCTGTGTATGCGATATCATTTTTGCAAATAAGTCTGTTCTTATTAGCTAATGTTCTCAGATTCTCTGCTAAAAAGGTAAACTTCTTTTATTAATAACTTTTTAAAGAATAACGTTCGACGGCTGAGATCTGTTGGAGGTCATTTAGGGTCATGACAATATATGTCAAGGTCGGGACAGAGTTCTCTATAGTGAATAATTACCTCCAAACGAATTTGTTAAGCAATATTGAGAGTATACAGGGCACATAAGATTCAAATATAATGTAATATTTTAAAACATAAAAAATCAAATGAAAAGTATGTAAAATATAATATTCTATAATTGATTAAAAATTATATATATATATATATAAAACATGTTTCGGTCTCATTGAGCCTTCTTCAGATATGCATACAGGAGATGTTACATTGGTTGAGAGCAGTCGAAGAGATAGAGAAAATTATACCCATAGTAATGATGACTAGTGAGATGTTTTGCAGAGAAACGGAAATTATTCGCAAACGGCGAGGCTGGACAACAATGGTTGTTTAAAATGTTCTAACTGGCTATAAAGTTTAATTTCGCATGTCGAGAAGGTGCTCGTCAATGTCTAAATTATTAAGCGTCAGTGTGTTAATTTATAGTAAAATAATAACGATATCACAGTAGTAAAAATTAGTCACAATATAAAATTAAAGTTGTATATATAGATAATAATTATTATATAAAAAGGTATTTAATAAAATGAGACACTTGGTAAACATATATGTTACCGTCACGACAGAATTTGTTAAGAGTTCTTTTTGTAGAACTGAGAATGAGACAGTAGAAAGGCCAAAAATGTATCTTCCTTTGGCCACTTTTCCTAAAATTGTGAAGTGTTACTTAACTTTTGCTAATGGATTCATGCTCAGCTGGCAAAATTTGTCGGAAGTGACTATTCACATTGTTTATGTTTCCAAAAAAAGATTAAATTTTGTTGAATATATGTTATATAACAAAAGTCTGCAAATTTTGTCAAATAATATCTCAGAAACAAAAAATCATATTGAAACCAACAAAGTGCATTTTAAAAGTTGATACCTTCATGTATGTGTGTGCGTGTGCGTGTGACATTAATATATATTTAACAAAAAAAATTAGTTGTCGGTGATATAACGTCTTGAAAATCTTGAAAATCATCTTTTTGCCAATGGATTCGTGCAAAAATACGTCGAAAATGACTATATTCACACTCGTGTGGCAAGAAAAAGATCAAATTTTATCCTAGTTTTTACTTAAGATTTGTTTAAAGTCGGCAAGAGTCACGGTGAATTTTTCTTATCCCAAATTACGGCTAAAGTATTGAGAAAATGGCAATATAATTGCGGTATTCGTTATCAAAGTTGTCTGCATTTTGTTAAAGAATGATTTTTTAGGGAAAAAACCGTGAAATAGATATTCATTTTGATATTTTACTCGATTTGTACAATAGTATAGCTGAAGTGCAGATAATCTTATTATAACGTTTATTTTAACTGCGGCTCATTAGCAGGCTTTGCAGCTTTTCAAAATATATGCAAAAAATCTTACAGCGAAATATTGTTTCTACAAGACAAAATATGATTTGATTATATGTGTACCGCGATTATATCTGCACCGTGAGTAAGGAGCAGTTCATTTTATTTATTTATAATATTTTTAAGAGTATAAAAGAGCAGAATCGACAGTAATCTTTGCAGTAAGCTTCGTAGCTTCGTAAATAAACGTAAATAAGGCAAAACTTATAGTTATGATGACAAATATTTCTTCTACAAGACAATTGCTATACGTTTACATGGCTTGATTTATGTCGAAGTTATAATATCGATGTTATGAAACTGGCCAATCATAGTTATTCCTCTGAAAAAATGGAATGACTGTGATTGGACAGTTTCCTACATCAATTTTGTAACTTCGGCGTAAATCGGACTATGTAAACGTAGTCAAATCAACGTAGAGTGCAGATATGTATCGCTGCATCGTAAATGAGATGTAAACGAGTTTTCGTCACTTCTGCCGACTCTTAAGTAATTTAAAGATTGAATATATTTTTTTAAATATACAATAAAATCTGCAAAAATAAATATAAAAATCCTCTGTTAGGTTACCAAACTGTTTGGTGTAAATTATGATACACCGACTTCTGGCGAACCCATCCATGCATCCATAAGCCAGCTAAGCCAGCCAGGTTCATATATGCTGGCACCCAGTTACAGCGAGGCGTTATTGATGGAACCAGCAACACCTCGCAATGAGCCCGAACAAAGACGAGAAAATTGGGAAAGCCGAGAAGAGATGAATGTTGCAACTGACATAGTACCCAGCTACTCTGAGGCACTTCTTTACGAACGTGCCGAACAGTACGATGATCAAAATGCAGTCATGAATAATGCCCCTGCTATATGCACGAGTAACATGACGACATGTAACGTGGATGATCCGATGCGAATACTTCCGCTGATGCCATGCGAATGCCACTGTCCTTGTCCGTGTCATGGAAATGCGAACGAATATGAGATGAGGATGGACGAGCAGCGCAGCTACATCGAGGTCGCGACCAGCAGAGAGCAGTTGCCAACGAGTACCGAGATTGGCGATACTTTCGAAAATGAACTGGCGACGCTACGGACGACGGCCGATGGTCGATTGCATCCCCCTGCAAACCCAGTAGTTTCCATGGATAATCTTCAAATCGAAGCATCTCCGAGCAGATGCAGCAGTTGCGGCAGGATTTCCACCAGCACGCAAACGATCAATGCCGATACTCTTCCCCGCATTGTCGCTAGGAAAAAATCTAACGAAAGCTCTCAGACTACATCGGCAAATTTCATTTCCAACGTGACATCAGAAAGAGAGCGTCGGACTATACTCCGCGACATCTCTGAACCTAACTTGAGATCGCGGTCGGAACTGGTGAATACGTTCCCGAAGGAGAATGTCAGGAGCTTAAAGAACATACTGGAAAATGAAGAAGATCTATCAGGAGCTGGCAAAACTGGCTTTGTCAACGTAGAGATGAGTCTTCGGCACGAAAGGCAATATCCTGAACGCCAGAGGAGATTCCCAGTTTCGCCCTCTCTGACTCATCACCGTTCCCTCTCCCTCGACGAGACGACTGTTTCCCCGAAAAATATGGGCACTATTCCAAAAACCGAGCCTCGTAGCAGGATCATGGTAAATCCTATATTAAATGAGGCTTGTTGGAAATTACCCAACTCGAAAACGTACTATTGCTTAAAGTCGATTTTGAAGCAAAACAGGCGCAGATATACACTAGTGACCGCGGATGAATTCCAAAATCTTACTGAACAGGATGCTGATCGTGGTCTTGGATATCACAACAGTACCGGCAGAGGCGAGAAGAGTAATAATGATGTTCAAATCGATAAATTGACCGATTCACGCTCGAGGGAAAGATTAAATCCCAGAAGGAGAATGCCATCCTTCGAGGAATTTAGGTCGGAAAGAGACAGAATGTATAATAATGATCAAAAACGGGAAAGCACTAGGTAAGTCTCGCCGTCGGCCTATAATAATTTTGTCGTATTTCATTTTAAGTGACTGACAATATTTCTATGTTCAATTATTATTATGCTGATATTATGCTTATATTTATTGCTGATATTATTTACTGCTTATTAACAATTAATATTTGCGCTGTTTTGTTTCTGCTTACTCACCATATAATGGCGTATTGTGGCTTGTTATTAATTGGTAATCATCTCATAATTATTGTTAACTATCAACTTGATGATGTCCTTACAAGTACTCTCTTCTGTATTTCGTTCAGGCTCATATGATTTCTTAAATTATGTTTCTAAGTTATAATTAAAATGTTCCCAAATTTTCTTAAAAATTTGCTAAAATTTATTTAAATTAAATTTATATGCTCTTTCCATAATTTATTATTTTTATTATTTTTAAGTTATACCCCTTCTGTGTAATTTATCACTTTAATTATTTCAAAAATCAAAATATTATTTAAACTAACAAAAATAAAAAAGTTTTAGATTTTTATATCTTATGTCTTTATCTTGTATATCTCTTCTTACGGGATAATTTTTAATTTATTTCCGCCCCATACAAAGTTGGAAGTTAACGTTTACTATGTATGACTTGGAGTTAAGGCAATTATACCACTCACTGATAGGACGAGGAATGTCGCATAATATCTGAACACGACATTTACGTCCCATTTCTAATAATATAAAATAATTGCTATAACTCCAGAATACAGTATATTCGTGCGAGTGTCATAAATCGATATTGTCTTTGTAGAACGCTCATTTTTGCCAGTCCGATACAAGAAGTCTTCCCTGGCGATCCTTTCGGCGGCAAAAATATCGTACCAGTAAGAAATTTGAGGGAATGTAGCGCCAGAGAGGATGATTCCGCCAACGATTCGGCAATGCTTATTCGCCCTCTGTCAAGTCGATCTCCAGCTGTTCGAGATGCAAGATGCCTTCCGACCGATTATCCAACCAGGAATCCATTGCGGCCCGACAGTATCACGTATCCATTACCACATGTAATGCATTCTTCGTGGAATAACTGGCATGAAAGAAAACTCCAGTATCTTTTACACAATAGATATCCACTCGAAGCAATGGGCACTTCCGCTCGAGCGGAAGAGACGTCGCGAGGGTATCGAAACGACGTTTCATTTCGTTCTTATGACGGGTTGCACTCTGAACGAACGAATAGATGGTCGACAAGCTCGAATGAATGTGATGATAGATCTCACGAAAGTCATTCGAAGTACTTATCCAACAGAAGACGCCAGGTAGCTGGTTTAACCAGATCACTCACCGAGAGGCGGCCGAAGGTCGCTCGTCTCAATAGGAACTTCCGAAGAAGCTTCACAGGTAGAATGGAAGATTATAGAATGGAGAACGCCAAACGAACAAATTTCAGCATCGAAACATCACTATAACAAGCACATGAATCTCAGGGTACCAATTACATTGGTCTCGGTTATATGTGACCGAAGTTAATTCCTCTGCTGTAGAATATTTCGCTAAATTATCAAGGAAAAAGCTCACAATATTACATGTTTGATTGTGATAATTAAATGTCGAGTGAAATAATATCTTTTTATTTTATCATAGCTTTAAGATTTACAGAAGTAACTATATAGGATGTCTTAAAATTCGCGACTTAAAATACTATAGCAAGAAAGTTCTCGAAAAAATTAAGTAAATATGTTATTTTTTAAGCGGTCATTTTTTTTAGTAAGCGTTTAAATATGGCCAGTTATAGACTACGTTTAAATAGTCACCTGTCCATGAATCGTAGGTGCGGTAGTATATTAGTGATGCTGATGAAACGCACTTTAGCACACTCATTAATACTCGTAGGTGATCATTTAAACGTAGTCTACAATTGGCTACGTTTAAACCTTTATATCTCGGAAACTATTGGTTACAATGAAAAAGAAGGGTTGCGGTAAGGACCATTTTTGATCTCCCCTCCGCTCTCGAATTCAAAAGAAATTAGGAAGCAAAATTTATCTTATATTTTCGCCTTTTAATGATCCCTAGAAGAATATGATTTTTAATCAGAAATATGAGCCCAAAAGTGGGGTCATCTGAATTAGTTCGATCGAGATATCGCTTCCATTCCATGATACGTACTGAAATATAATACTACTGGAACGAGCGCTGGCGTTAGTTTTACGATTCGACAAAGCGTTTTTAAGTGGTATCTTTATTCTTTTCTAACCTATACTTAGCTACGATTACGCATATGCAATACCGTCTACTGTACATGTGCAATTATAGTTGAGTATATGTTAAAAAAGGATAAGATACCAATCGGAACGCTCTCTCGGATCACTTTTAACAAAGGCAGATCGCGCTCGTTCCAGTAGTATTATATTTCAATAACGATACCTCGTAGTTTGCATGGTAGGTCGTATCAGTTTTACATGAAGAATGTTCTACTCTTCATGCAGTTTTAATGACAATTTATGCCTTCCTGTTACTGTCAAAGCATAATGTCAAATAATAATGTCTTTGTTGTTTGATTCTGTGTGTTGGTTATAACTTATATGTATATGTGCGTGAGCGTATATGAGAGAAGTTTTATGATTCGAATACTGTTTACCGAGCACCATTAATACTAATTCAAAAACCTGATTTTCATCCCTTTGACTGCGTTCAGCAGACTCAACAGTTTTGCAAACCGCTTTAGTTTGTGATTCTTCGCTATGAGATAGGACTATTCCTTTAAATCTAAAAGTATAATCCAATCAGCGTGACGAATCATAAAACGGCCAATGGCTGCGTTCAGCGGACTCAACAGTTGAGTGAGCGCTCGCTGCTATTGATGTATTCTTCTAGATCATCCAATAGCAGCGAGCGCTCACGGATCCGCTCCGCAACAGTTCAAACAGTTGAGACTGCTGAAAACGCGACCATTTCTGAAAGCCTAGTTCGGTTTCCTGATCTCTACTCTTTTGGTATAAACATTCATAAACATTCATATAATTATATATGAAATATATCCATTATACATGTTCATTGTCCATACATCCTTCTATAGCTGCGTTCTACTTGACGCTTGCGAGCATCGTTTGTCCTTGTTCAACATTTAATAAACAGGGATGAAATGATTCCACGAGCGTTATAAGCGTTAAGTGGAACGCAGCCTATGTAGTCGATCGATTAAATTTCAGAATTTTCAACCGTATAATGACAACTGTGAAGAATGATGTAATATATGTATATTACCGCATGAATTTGATACAAAAATACATAAAATTAATTATTTTGATTGAAAATATTATTCAATTATTAATTTGAAGTATTAAATTTTACTTAAATAAATCATAATTTGCAAAAAGTTAGAACGTTTTCAATTTTGCAGTTGACAATTCTGAAATTTAATCGGTGGATTAAGCTAATCGAAGTTGATGAAATTGACAAAGGGTTAAATTTCGAAAACCTTCATGCTATAGTATTTTAAATCGTGAATTTTGGAACATTTTGTATGTTTTAAAAACTATTAATAACTGTACAATTTTATGAAACAAAAATAATCTCAACTTGCGTAAACGCATTATCGTTGTGTAGAGTTTACAATGCAATTTTAAAAACATCTTGATAAACGCATATGATTCAAAAAGGAACAGCAGATTATTAACTCGGAAGTTAATTCAGATCGTTGATGCAACTCACTTCTAAGATTGCTAGTTTTCCATCCTTGTCTATAATATTATAAATCTATATTATAATCTAATTAAGACAGGAGGTCACTGCGAATTTAGCTGACCCGAATTGTCAGCATGATTCAGCCTTAAATTTTACTCCTTTGTTCCACGCTACTTGTATCGTAAGTATCCGTCCTATTACTTTACGAATTAACCAAATATGCGAACGGGTCGTGCAATTTTTTAAAGGACATTTTAATGCGGGCTATTGCCCTTAGCGCTTTCGCTTAAAGGCACTTTTGAAAGATCAGTGTTGGGCACATTTTATGGAAATTTCGATCAACTATCGAAGAAACTCGAAAAAAAGATCACGTGCATTCAGCGTTAAATGCGAACTATCATCATTTAAAAAATCTCAGTTTATCTTTTTAATTCGTATCAGAATTCAGGATAGAATTTTATTCATAATTATATATATGTATATATATATATATATATATATATATACATATATATAATATATATATATATATACA
>NW_017299641.1:1328085-1334482 GCF_001594075.2 Trachymyrmex cornetzi
TATATATATATATATATATATGTGTATATATATGTATGTATGTATATAACACGAAAAACGTGTAAGCACATTAAGATCGTGGTCCGATTCATGCTGATAACGCTCATAAGGATCATTTGCCTTCGTTTAACATTTGACAAACAATAAGGATAAAATGATTTTTAAGCGTTATAAGCGTGAATCGGATCGCGGCGTAAAAGGATGCTAAAGCCACGCGAACTTAACCTATTATTGGTAATAGAGTTTTTTAAACTCACAAGGGAACCGCACGAAGTGTTAAATTCTAATTTTAATGAAGTTTTGTATACATATAGGTTACATATAAAAAAATGAATTTAGAAAATATTAGTTGCGACGGAAAAACAATTTGAAGGGATGAAATCACTCCTTATAGGTAAAGCGGGTTTTAGCTTTTTTGTTGTATCTTAAAAATTTAAACATCAAATTTTGTTGTATCAAAAAATATTTTATACAAAACTTTTAGAATAAAGTTACCTCTGTTCATCCATGTCAATAATATTTTTGAATAAAAATTTTTTTAATTAAAAAAATTGTTTATTAAAAATATTGACGTAAATGAATAGAGGTAATTTTGTTGTAAACCTTTTTTTTCGTATAAAATATTTTTTGATATCTCGAATAGTTTTCGAGATATAATGGAATCTCTCTGAAAACTGCTTTACTACATATAAGGATTAGTGCATGATTTGTTCCTTCAAACCGGTTTTCCGTCGCAACGGACATTATATAAATTTATTTTTTTATATAATATGTATACAAAGTTTCATTAAAATCAGAATTTATTACTTCGTATGGTTCTCTTGTTGTTTATTACATTATCATTCTGTCTCACTAAAACGCGTATATCTGTCCTCATCTAATATATTGCAGCTGATTGCAGCATATCTTTTGCAAGATCGCGAGCACTTACTGAAATTACTATTTTATTTACAATTCTAAATTTGTACTAAGCTTAGGTGTGTATATATATGTATATATACACACACATATATATATGTATAGGGTGTCTCGTAAGTTTTTGCCAACCATTTTTGTATAGATAGAACCACGGAGTATAGAGATCAGGAGACCGAACTGACATAGACGAGGTTCTCAAAAAGTGTATTTAAAAGTGATCATCTGAATTAGTTAGGTAAAAATAAGAAAATGGAGTATTAAAAAGTTGATAAAAAATTCTTGAAAAATTTCTTAGAGTTCTATGAGAAGAAAATAAATGATTTTTGTCTCTTGCAGTTTTTCTGTAAAGTTGATAGTATTTGAGTAAAAAATTATTTAAGACCAGACCAATATTTGACAATTTTTAGTAATTAATATCTTGTTAACTATTGCGAAAATTGCAAAATGGTAAAGGACTTTTCGACTTAGTTTAGTCTGCTCTGTCTATACAAAAGCGGTTAGTAAAAACTTACGGAACATCCTTATATATAACAACAAAAAACTCCAAAACCAGGGCGAATGAGAGTCAGCGTGGTAATTAATACGCAATCTTAATTCTTCAATCCAAAAATAGAATCTTTATTCCAAAAATAGTCCTTTTATATATATATGGGATGTGCGCGTGCGCGCGTGTGTGTGTAATCACACTTAACGTTAAATGCATGTTGGAACGGAGCAATTATCAAAGAAATCAAATCGCTAAACAGAGCGCATCAAATATAAAACGACGGTTGCGCTTCGGAAGTGAATCCATGTATGTATACAATTAATTTTTCAGAATGTGCCTCGCTAAATTAGTCAAGCCAATTTGAAAGTTAACGCGCAATTTATTACAATTAGATATATACGCTGTTACGTCAAGAGTCAATTAGATATGCAAGCTGACACGAGTTGTAGTCATAAACAACGTTTCTTTAGATTATCGTATATCAGTCGTTCACATAGACTTTTTTAGATTTATTGCCTAGGTTTTTCATGAATATTACAAGATTTACAAATATTTTGTACATTTTAATTGAATCCGACCGATTTATTTGAATTTTTGAAATATATGTTACATGGGTCTCTAATACAATTCTAAAATGATTCAAGCATATTATTAAGTACTCTTTTAAATCTTTACCTTTTAATTAATTATAACAATTTAATAGAATTACTTATCAAAATTATAGAAACGATGTCGCCTGATTTAAAGATGTACCGACACGTCTATTTTTCTCGCGATTGTTCGTTACGAAATTTTTATGTGTAAACTAGAGACCCTTTAGTCAGAATCTGGTCACTCTCAATTATTTTCTGATAGGGCACAATCTTAAATTAGACAAATATAGCGAAACATAACTATATAGGCACACAACACTAGCATTTTTCTTCTAAAATAATAAAAATTGAAATAAAAATTTTTATTGCTGTGTCTTGTTGAGTGATAAGATATTTTGTTATGATGCATACTTTTACGGATAACAGTTTATTATACTTTACATTCGGTTTGGACGCTCGCGCGCTGTAAGCGTGCCATAAGACTTTATCTACAGTCGCATAAGCTGTGTCGCAAACTGTGTTGCAATAACCAGTCTGAAGTGTCAATTTTAATATATTTGGCTAATATTGCAACAAGCTTGCGACTTGTGACACAAACCATGCGATTATTGCAGATGAGGCCTAACAGCCGTTTCTTATATATGTATCCTGTAATAAAGAATGAAATATTGCCGCTATATTTGTTTTTATGTTCAGATTCTGACTAGAGGATACTCAGTATAGATAATTGCGGATCCGTCGACCGATTAAGTTGTAAGTACAGTTTCTTATGATAAGGTAAAGCGAAATAAAGTCGACATTAAGATAGTTCAATTAATTAACATTGCACGCGCGATTATTATTGTCACGTGCAAGCGTGTGCGGTGACTAGAAAGACATGTTAAGTTTTTGATAAACTGTTCACTTTCAATCTGCGCGTACAACGTGCGCGCGCTTTGCACTACATATATTGTGTGTGTGCGTGCGTGCGTGTGTGTGTGCGTGCGCGTGCGCGCAGAACGAAAAAACAAAAGATTGGAAATTTAAATATGACGTATGTAAAAAAACTTATGACAGGGGGGGGACTTTTGAAAATATTCCTGTAAAATTTTATTTCGATAAAATAATTTTTGCTCTTGAGTCAGCTATATTTCAATTTTTAGGGACTTGAGTGTCATTTCAATAAGGTTGGTCACTTAATAATTTTTAAGATTTTTTTATAATGTTGCCGTGGCAGCCATTTTAAATCGGTAGTATCACAGTGATTTTCTAATTTTCAAGCATTTGCGTTAATTACAATAATTCTTGTTTTATTATTGAACTATAATTACAAAAAACCATTCTCTTTAGATTAATATAATCTCTCTTTTACGTCATTGCAACTCTTCCTCTGAAATTAATAGTTTTTATATTTAAGAGTCACACCCAGTTGGTAGAACACTTTGATAAAAAAAAAGATAATTACTTGATACATGATTTATACCACAAATCTATTTTTTCCTCATGATACTTGGATAGTTTTTCTTGCCACTATATAGGTTTGATTGATAGATTTGTTTGCTTGTCATATTCTATATTTCATAAGAAAATTTTCGAATTAATCAGTAATATTCTTTTTAATAACTGATACTTGTATTGCGGAGTTGCAAGACAATATGGCTACGTTCAGCAGAAAAAGTTTTGTAATTGTAAAATTCTTTAATACGATTAAATTGATTTTATCCTTAGTTGCTTACTGGTTCTAAATATATAAATGTACCGATCATGGTTGCGTTCAGGGAGCTCACTACCGCACTACCAATGCTAACGCTACCATCTCTGTTCACGGAGCCAAGATAACGCTAGCGAATACAAGCTCTGTGAACAATAATAGTGTAGTGTTTGCCCTAACCATACCGCATACGGCAAAATGGAGCAAGAGCAAGATTCTTTAGATTCTGCTAGATTCTTTCGTTTTATGCAAAAACGCTTTAAACTAGCCTAATTTTATTGATTTTTGAGTTAAACTGTATAATTACAAAATATTGGACAACCATAACCTTATAATTTTTTGCTTCATTGACATCCGTTGGACTCAATTTTAACGTAATCCATTTTAAAAGCTAAGTGTAATGAATACTATTGCGATCATTAATTTCGAAGTATCAGCCAACAATGTTCACTTCAGTATTCACTACACTATGTCGCTGTTCATGAAGCGTACGAACGCTACGCTATTAACACACTACCTCTTTGGCGATAGCATTCGTAGCGCGAGTCATGACGTTAAACGCTACTAACAATAGCGTCACGATAGTGTTTCATAGTGTTATCAGTTGGCTCCCTGAGCAGCGGTAGCGCTACATAGCACTGGTAGTGAGCTCCCTGAACGCACCCCATATTGAAGAATCCCAACAGTTACTGCTTTTATTGCTGTGTCATGGCGCGCAGTTATTAAACAAAAATATATCGTCTAATTGCTGCATATTTCATTCATGTAAAATTAATATACTTTGGAGAGAGTCCAAAATAACATAAAAATTATTAATTTTAGGGGAAAAGCTGTAATGACGTAAGAGATCATGTTAATCTAAAGAGAATATTTCTTTACTATAATTTAAATAAAAATACAGAAAACACGCACACACGCACAATAGTTATAGTAATTAACGCAAATGCTTGTGCGCTACCGACTTAAAATAGCTGCTGCGGCCAAACAAAATTTATTTAAAAATTGACATTTAATTCTTAAAACATAAATAAATAAGTGATATTAGACAAAAATCTTAGAGATTATTAAGCGACCAATCTGATTAAAATAGTATGGAATATGATATCTATCCTGAGTCCATAATTAGAATTATAGCTGATGACGAAAGAAAAAACTATTTTATTAAAATAAAATGTACAGGCATGCTTCTAGAGACTTCTGCTACAAGTTTTCCACATGCACTATATCCGAATTTCTGATTTTTTGTTTCATTCACTCCATTCTAATATACACGCACACATTTTACCGACATATGCCTTCGTCATGTTTATACGTATATTTTGAATTTGTAATCTTAAGGCTAAAAAGAAGAGCAGCGTCACGCATTAACATAATGAGTCTATAGAGCTTAAAGCGACTTCGACTAAACTCGAATTAACTTGATCGGCGATTAATCCAACCAAGAGAATTATCCCCGGCGAAGATTTTACATATCCTCCTCCTAAGTTGTTTGCCTCATAACAGGCGTCGTGATCCGTAGGAAATATGGCTCTTTTTACGGATAGGCGCCACTCTTCTCTGTCCAGCTTCTCTGGTCGTGGTCTCTCGTACAGGGTTGTCTGTTAATGCCTTCACCTGAGTACCTATCATAGAACAAGTCCGAATCGATTCCGATCGGAAATATTCAATTATTCCCTAGATTTCTATTGTTTTCTAGGGAAAACGGAATAATTCCGATCGAAATCCATTCCGACATATTTCATGATAGGTACCCAGATCTACCCATCTTGTTGGCGATCTCCCTCGCGGATGCCTCCCAAGGATCTTCTCTCCCCCCGCCCCCCCCCCCCCACACACACACACACACACACACACACACACACACACACACACACACACACACATGCAATTTTACGTAAATCGTTTATATCCAGTTTTTCTTCAATCGTACCTAAACGACAAAAAAATTAATATTTTATACATGCTAACAAAGTATTACAAAAGTTACAAAATACGTTAATCACCGATTAAATTAATCAAGGTTTTTTCAAACTCAGCTTTGAGTCTCTATATACTTTCGATCGTCGAAGCGCAGAGCGTTCTTATATGCACATTCTTTTATTTATATGAATCAATTTGAAAGAAACTGGGACATCCTATGTACACATTATGCTCGTGTTATAGACTCAAACGATGCATCATGAACGATATATGGTAATTAATCGTTTCAGCCCGAGACGCTAATTAGTGATACGATAATTAAATGTGATATACAAAAACGAATTTTAAAAAAGTCAAAAGTATCGAGAAACTTTAGACTCAAATTTACACTCAATACTTTAACTACATGTGGTAAAAAGTAGATCGGTACATACCTGTAAAATTTCTATAAATATTTTAATGTTTGTTTCTACGATCACGATTATAGATAATCATGATAATCTATAATCACGATTTATATGACGTCTAATCTTCGAGGCTGAAACAAGTGGAGAGCTCGAGGCGCCTGGTTGAGGGCGCCACACGAGAATCTCAGGGCAATGAGGAATTAGCGTTTAGTTTTCCACAGGGATAGGAAAGTTACTTTGTAAAAGTAATTAATTACAGTTACAGTTCTTCTCTTTCAAAAAGTAATTAATTACCGTTACAAATTATTGACTCTGAAAAGTAATTCGTTACAGTTACAGTTACTGAAAAAGTAACTTTAAGTTACTTTTAAGTTACTTTTTT
>NW_017299641.1:1334920-1338343 GCF_001594075.2 Trachymyrmex cornetzi
ATAAAATAACTATGAAAGTAACTATTAAATTAGTTACTAGTTACTTAAAAGATGTAACTAAGTTAAGTTATAATTACAGATGGAAAGAAAGTAACGAAGTTAAGTTACAGTTACCGAAAAAAAGTAACTCTAACTGTAACTTCGTTACAAGTAACGAGTTACTTCCCATCCCTGATTTTTCCATGTATCGAATATCCAGAAATTACAATGTTTATTATCACGTTCAGATTGAATAATGGATGAACTTTTTGAAATGAATGACTTTGTATCATTTAAAAATAGGAATGTATCATTGTTATTAACGGGATTTTCGTTTGAATTGGGCCGAAAATTGGGTGATGTTAAAAATTCTTTCTGGCGAAAGTTCTTCGTCAATTTTTTTTTAATTTGCAGAGCTTATTACATATTTATGTACACTTATGACTTTTATTAAAAAAAATTTATTTATTATATTGTTAATATATGAAATATATGCTCCGCTTCCGGGCGGGAAAATTTTATTAAACTGGTAAGCACATAAGATGTCATGTTCACCAGTTTAAGTGCCTTCAAAGATAAAAAGAAAGTTAAAAAATACACGTACTCTGTGTTCGCTAAGCTGTAATTAGAAGTAGTTTTATCGAGGTTCATTCCGTAGGGCGTAGAAAAAGTATTCTTTATAACAAGTTTTTTGATTTTTTGTTTCAGATAAAATATCTTCAAAACGGATAGGCTGATGCTGCAGTTTTATACCCTGACGAAAATGAGAAGTTTCATAAACATTAAACAAACGTTTATGAAACTTCTCATTTTCGTCATGGTATAAAACTATAGCATCAGCCTATCCGTTTTTAGTATAGAAAGTCCCCAGCTTGCTCCAGGAAGGGGCTAAGATTTGTCTGTGCCTGTTAGGCCAAAACACCCGGGAATTATTTTCTACCTCCCCATGCTTTAAGACCTTGTAACTTTGTTAGTTTTGCGAATATTGCCATAATATTTGAACTGAGCATTCTTGAAACGTTAAGCTTTAAGAAAATGCAAAAAATTGATCTTTTTCAACCCAATTCAAGCAAAAGCCCCGTTAAACTTGCACGATATTATGCGCGATTCGTGGCGATTCGCGTCCTTTGATTTCATAAAAAAAACTGCTTCGCGCGCTAGCAAATTGTACGAATAGTAAACGATGAATGCAAACTCGACAAATATATTCATTCGCACGTTCTAATACAAATACAAGTCTGTGAATTTTGAACTGTTTCGAATCACGAATCGCTCACAGTTTGGCGCAAACTTTAGACGTAAAGCTTTGGGATTCGTCAACTGCCATATCACGGTTACAGCGTAGTGATCACATCGTATAAAGTGTAAGTACACGAATGAGTCGTTAAAAAATTTTCTTTGTCTCAGACGCGCGATACCGCGGCACGTTTGATCTAAGCTTGGAAAAATAAGATCCGCGTACTTGAGAAAAAACATGCTCTGCTCCAATGCGACCTAGAGATAGATGAATCGAGAGGAAAAATAGGAAAAAGATATCGAATAGCTTTCTTACTAAGGATGTTCATACAACGAAGCCGTATTTTTTTAGTAAAGCGCAAAGTACTTGATGTTTAGAGAGTAGAATTCGGTGCACATCAAGGAAGTACGCTTTGTCGAGCAAGTCGTTATACGAATATGTACACTTATCTAGCTCGCAAATATAACGAGTCATGAGTAAGTCCATTATTTAATGAACGCTTACTTAATCTTTCGCGGACAATCTATTTGTACTTTCAGAGCACGAATAACAGAATCGATTTCACCCTCTTTGTCTCAGTCTTCAAACAAATTAACTTAATTAACGATACAAAACTTATGCCGTCTTAAAAAAGTGCTCTTCTAATTAAATATCTTTATAGGCCAAAGATAAACACGTGAATAAAATGGGAATACGCTAAGAGCAGAATCATGCGTTCATACCGGTTAGTGTAAATCGTCTGTAGTTGGATGCATTAGTATTACTTCCACCATGATTGGATGTGTTACAGGATATACTATTGTCATTATTATTATTATTATTATTACTACTATTATTATCAATATGGATAATATAAATCGCACGAGATTGCTGTAAAAATAACATGGCTATGTAGAATAATAAACGTTATGAAAAAATGAAAATGAAGGGGCAACCTCCGTTGTTATGTTACAAATAAAACAAGAAATGCGCAGTGCATTGTTGTTGTATTTAAAAAAAAATAATTTTAATAAAAGCCATGACAGCGAACACTAAGTGATAAAGTCTGTACAATATCAAGTCGCAAAAAATACTTTACAAGCCAATATTCACATAGAACAGATATACAACATGCGTGTGAGTACACTTAATTCTTCGCTCTAAAACGGAGAACATCGTTTTATGTGTATAGATATATAAAGATTTGAGCGCCGATACGAATTATTAAAAATTTAAAGCCTGCGTCAAAGAATAGCGCAAGAAATGCCATAGAATTGCGCAATATTATGCACGTAGAAGAATCATTGTCAATCGTTAATTTACGATACACTTGGAAGTTTTTTGCTTCTCGAGAAAAGTTTAGAATTCGTTTCCTTCTCGCGCATATACTTTTGCCACTTTATGTGCCACTTTTGAAACTTGTCATGTCCGTACTTAACTATACATATAATAAAGATATTTTCTTTACATATGAATAGGTTTGTTGCTTTCGCGCGAACCAAATAAAATAGGGACAAATAGGATTCTTTATTCAGTTGGACTATCGTTATCAGTAGACGATAATACTAATTGTAAGACTAACGTTCAAGAAACAACATACACTTGTTATACATCTCGTTTCGATATGCAACATAAAGATTAATTATTATTCTTCGTGAAACCCTGTCGTGTGTAGTATACTCGGTAATAAAGCGTTTTACTCCGCCAAAGCGAATATGAGTTGTCGAATTTTAGAAGATATACCCCCTGTAAGCAGAACATAACGACCATAAATAATTATCTTTTGCGAAACATATACATATATATACATATATATATACACACACAATTAAATATATCATACAAAATTTTATTATGCTTTTACCTCGCCCGGATATTGATGACTTCCAGCGTAAATTTCCTCTTGAGAGTCTCTCCTATATATCTGTAAATAGTATATACGAAAGAATACATTAATACAAAACTTGTATAATTTAATCAATTAAGAGATATAAAGCCTATTTTTGGTCAAAGCGGATCTTAATGTTTAAATATTTCAGAGTAAATATATATATATATATATATATATATATATATACATCCAATTTTTATATTAGGTCGGGGAAAGTTTCTTCGTATTTAAAAAAATGTTGCAAAAGTTTTTCATTTGTTGCGAAATTTTCGTTACAATTATATCATTCGCTAGAGCAAAGTTTCAGCTTTAAGAATCTGTTTTTTAAATTGCAGTA
>NW_017299641.1:1338451-1358662 GCF_001594075.2 Trachymyrmex cornetzi
TCGTAGTTTTTTAAATGTAAAAATTACCAAACTCACAGAAACTCAAAAAATATAGTAACTTTTCGAAAGTAGAAATTTCAAGGTTTAAAACCCTTTTTAAAATTTAAATTTCGTTTATTTTTGACAAAGATATTATATATACAATTTTGAATTAAAAAATATGAAGAAACTTTTTCCCCAACCTAATATATATATATCCAATTTTTGATAAACTACGAGCTTAAATCTTTTTCCGTCTTGAAATGCAATTAATGATATCACGAATTAAATTAATAAACAATTTAATAATTTTTGCTAATAAATAGGGGTGTAACGAAATTGATTATAAGTTGTAACGAATGCGAAAGCGAAAAAAAAATTTTTTTGCGAGATCGAATGTAAATGAAGTGGGAAAGTTATCAGCATTTTGGTTAATATAAAAGGATTGCGCTACTTTGATATATCTATAACAGAACAGAGCCTTCCAACGGGCACGGTGTGTGCGTTTTACGTTATGAAATCCTTCTTCCTTCGATTAGATTTTTGACCTACAAAGGCGGATCACATTATCATAATATACTGTACTGCAATCTGTCTCTTGAGGTCAGAAACCTAATAGGAGGAAAAAGGAATAGGGCTTTCATAACGTAAAAGGAACGCCGCCGTGTTGCCCGAATTGTAAGGCTTTGATCTAGAGCTTTAACATAAACTGCACTCCCTTGTCATCTAAGGTTTGTTCGCGTCGCATGCTCCAACATGTTCCTATCACCGCGCTCGTTAGAGTGAGTAGGAATTATGATAGGAGCATGCGACGCGAACAAATCTCTAGTGTGTTCCCGGCGAAGTTGTGAATAGTGTAAATCCCACGAGCCGGATAATGGTGCTTTCTACCAAGCGACTGTCTGACAGTGATTAGGGAACCATACCATGTACTATAAAATTATTCGAAATAGATTCCAATTGAAATTATTCGATTATTCTCTAGATTTCTATTGTATTTTCTAGGGAGAATGAAATAATTCCGATCAGAATTCATTCCGATTTATTCCACAACAGAAATCTAAGGAAATCTTGCGCAATATTTATCGTAATAATTGGTAATTAGTGAGTGAAACTCAACGTTTTTCAAGAAGACGTATGCCAACAATTTATCTCAGTAGTCTTAACTGTGAAGACACTCGCCCGGAAAGAGATTCCCGGTCGAAATAATATTTTTTGCAATAAAATTATTTACAGGTTTCATGCTTATCAATATCATATTATTAACGTCTTCTAAGAAGTCTATAAGTATCGATATTATTAAATTGTTTATCAATTTAATTTGTGATATCACTGCTCTAGCAAGATTGCGTTTCAAGACTGAAAATTAAATTCGGGGCGTAGTTTGCAGGATTGGATATAAATTAATGGTATAAATTAAATGTATATAAAATTCACACGGAATTATTTAAACATTAAAAATCCAGCTTAAAACCATTTAGTTTTTATTTTTTCTGATTTGTTGAGTAATTATAATTCGTGTTAGACCGACGTCTTTGACCGAAAATAGACTTTATTTCTTTTAATTGATTTAGTCTCGTCGGTCTAATATGAATTCTAATTGCATAATTTAAATTGGAATTATGCAATTTCACCCGCGAACATCTAAATACAGATGATATTCAAGTACTTACAGGTACTATAACGCTTATAGGTGGTGTGGTCGTTTTACGTTCAGGTCTGGCATTACCATTCACCGATCCGCTCTCTAGATCTTCTCGCGGTTCGTACTCCTCTTCGTCCTCGTCTTCCTCGGACTCGCTTATGTACACAGATACCTGGTTCGTCTCTGGTTTCGACCATTCGAAATAAACTCCGAAACCAATGTCATAACCATCCGTAGCAAACTCCCAAAACAGACATGTACCATCCTCATGCGTTGGTACTCGCACCGTAACAGTCTCACCATGGCCGACCTTAATAACCGCGTCTCCTGTTTCCTTTCTAATGATCTGTTTAAATTCCTCTACGCCCTTTCTCGTCCACATCTCTGCAGGAGTGATGGGCGGCCAGTCTTCCACCTCGTCCGAATCTTCATCATTTACGTTTTCGTTCGTGTTATCCTTGTCATCATCATCATCATCGTGGTCATCATCGTCTTTGCAAGTTACATTCTTCGATTGGACGTTCTTCTTCATCTTCTTTTCCTTTTCCTCCTCTTCTTCCTCTTCAATATGGTCCTCGACAACTAACTGGTTCTGATGGAGTTGTTGCATATACTGATGATAATGCTGCTCCTGCAACTGTCTAATCAAAACGCCCTGCTGCTCCGGATTGCCGGGGTACTGTTGTTCAGCATATAATCTGAACTGATAATATGTTTGTTGATTCAAAGCATCCTGAATCTGTCTCCTCTGAGTTTCCTCCTTTAGTCTTTCCTCCTCCTGTTTCTTCTTTTCCTCCTCTAACTCCTTAAGTTTCTTTTCTTCTTCCTGTTTCTTTGCCTCCTCTTCTTTCTTAAGCCGTTGTTTCTCTTCAAAATTCCTTTTTTGTGCCTCAACTACAGTTCTGAATAAAGGGCACAGTTTATCCAGCAATATTATAAAGCCTTCCATCGCCTGTTCTTTGGATATATCTCCCAGATTTTGCCATGCCACTCGCCTGTCCCTTCCAATCATGTCTAAGACACCTAACGGTGGTGCATTTTCAGCTGTGTATTTTCCATGTGTCACTTGTTGCGTGAATGCTACCAATTTTAATTTATCTTCATAAGAGAGATGGACAGCTTTGCCTTCTTTTTCTAAACAAATTAAATCTTTCGATAATCATTTTGTTAAAAAGTATGATACATCATAAGATTTATTTACTTAATATTTGATTCCGAATTTATCACAATATCAAAATATGTAAATATATTTGCAATTCTTTTCACACAGTACTCGCGTATACATGTATCTAGTCTACATTTAGATCATATAATTATATTTTATAATTATATAATTATAATTTATTTTTCAAAATAAAACAAAACAGAACAAAACGCTGTCAACAATCAATTTTGATATATAATTTGTACAAATTAATATATCTAAAAAGTATATATATCTAAGAAGAACTTCAATGTTATTTCATATAAAAATTTTTATAAATGCATTTTATAACTCTGAAAGTGTTAAAAAATGTGTGTATATAGATATATGTATACAGTCCTCTACACTTGACAATTACAGTAATAAAATATAGCATAAAAAATTTATACCTATTAGGCAAATAATAAAAATTTACAACTATTGGACAAATAATAAAAATTATCCTCCAGTTGTATTATATATGTATTTAGTAAATAACATTTGAAATAAAATTTTTATTGAAATTCATTCATCTTCTTTTGATGTAAAAGATGGTATAATAGAAAAATGCATGACAATACAAGTGTTTGCATGGAGATATGTGAAGGACTTTTATCTTAATAAATAATTTGATTCGAATGATGTTAAAAATGTGCTTACGCGCTGCGTATCCACCATGAGGTGGACAAATTTCTGATGATTAAATCGTCGAGCGCTTACCTTTGTAGAAGTTGAGTGCGAATTTGTAAAGCTCTCGCGTCTCAAAGCCCCAGAGTCGCGGCTCGCAGTCCTTCGCCGTAACGTCCACGTCATTGCTATCGGTCCTGCTCGTCGCGTTTTTGTCGTCCTCCGTCGCGGAAACGCTCAACTCGTCGACCCATTCACTGAGTGCAGATACATCCTCCTCGGCAGCGGCCGCCATTTGCGTTAGCATCTGACACGTCGATCGAGGATTGATATAAATCGCGTGTGCCTAACCTCGTTGATGTTGATCTTCTTGTCCAGTCCAGCGTTTGATCGCGACCGCTGAATCGGCTGAACGCCGAACAGCAGTCGCGGTATTATCTCGCGAGCAACATGACGGACAGCCTGTGCTCTACGAGTGCGTACTGCGTGCGTACAATAATTCACGCACAATAATGAAACCGAACGAGGAAAGATCCTGGAACAACCCTCAATGGCCTCAATCGGCAGCGATTGTAATGCCAAACACTGCCTGAGCCCTGACGCCCCTGATGGTTGCTGTGTTATGCTGTTCGTGCTACGGTGTGCATTGTACTGCGGAACGATCAGCAAAGGCGAATCAAGGCGAATAATGCCGAGGAACGCGAAGTGACCAATCAATGCAAACGAAAGCTCGACGCGATGACGGTGTGCATCCCCGTGTGTATGATGTGTACATATATATACATATATATATATATATACACATACATAGGTACATAAATTACGACGCAACGAGACAAGTACTATATACGTCAATACGTATATACACGTATGTATATACACATACACCTATTGGTACCTGTACGTGTGTTCGTCTCACCCTTGACTACTTGCGGTCGTCCGGTCACCCCCTCAGTAGTCAGTATACATATTTACGTCTTTACACGTACATCTAGAATCTTGCGCAGTTTTTTCCTTCTAGTAAAATAATAACGCGCACGGTTCGATACGATACGGAATAAATAGAATAGTCATGGAATAATAGGTCTCTTTCGCTGATGTACTATTATGACGTAAGAAATATATTCAACTGTGATATATATTACATGACTGTTTTAATTTACCCAGCTAACGCTAAATATTTATAAAAGGTTCCTAAAATCCCTAAAAAACATTCCGTGAGTATTCTGGAATATTCCGAAATATTTACGGAATGTATAAAAGCAACATTCATATACATATATATATATATATACATATCAGTTAAAAATTCCATTTATATATCGTTACATATTCTGAGAATGTTCCATATATGTATGTTCCGCAAAATTTTAATTTTTCCAGAAATTTTAGGTCCCTGAATGGGTTTTTAAATCAAATTTTGCTTTGAAAACACTTCATACTTTCATCTTGGAGCCTAATTTTGGGGCTTACTTTCGGCTTCATCTAAAATAGACGCACACATGGGCCGCGGTCCGATTCACGCTTACAACGCTTAAAGATCATTTCATCCTTGTTGCTTGTCAAATGTTAAACGAAGACGAAAGATACTCATGAGCGTTGTTAGCATGAATCGGACCATGGCCATATAGTATAAGAATACAAGCTGTATTTCGTTCCTAAGGATGCGCAGCCGTCTTCAACATGGTGACTGCTCTTTGACCAATCAAAAATTTATCCTAAATTTAGGATAAGCATTTGATTGGTTATTCTAATTTACGACAAATATTTGATTGGTTGTTCTAATTTAGTCTACCGGCCATTATGCTGCAATGAAATACTTTATATTCTAAAGGGCTTCACACATGAAATGCATAACAGAGCATAAGCATAACATAAGACTGCTGGATCAATGAGCATCTAGCATAATGTCGCCATATTGATTTACATAAGATGCTCATTGGTTTAGCGGCCTTATGTTATGCTTATGCTCTGTTATGCATTTCATGTGCGATAGCCCTAAGGGCCCAGACACAAGCTTTTGCATAACGCATGGTGCATAATGGAATCAACCAATCGAAATTCTTCTTTTCCCTGGAATGAGAGGAAAGGAAAGCTTCCGATTAGTTGATTCGCTTATGCACTATGCGTTATGCGTTATTCAAAAGCTTGTGTCTGGGCTCTTATACTATAGTCGCATAGTCTGTCTCGCAGGTCGCAAGCTTCCTTTATTTTATGGAAAGGAAGGAAACGAAGGATTTTGATTGGTTCATTTTCTTATGCATCATGTGTTATGCATTATGCAAGAATCTGTGCTCCCCGCTTAATGCCTCCGGCACACCAGCGCGATGTTCGACACGCGATATCCAATGAGTGTACAACTTTACCGATGTTCACATTCTAAAGGTATACTCTCATTGGATATCGCGTGTCGCGCGCGACGAACATCGCGCTGGTGTGCCGGAGCCATAAGGCCGCAGCACACACTCTTGCATAACGCATAATGCATAGTGCACAAAGGAATCGAAATTCTTCTTTTCTATGGAATGGGAGGAAAGGGAAGATTCTGATTAGCTGATTCGCTTATGCACTATGCGTTATGCGTTATGCAAAAGTTTGTGTTGCGGCCTTTACACGCATTCTACAATAAGCCATTAGTCATATAGCGTATTTCACTGGTTGCACTGGTGCGCACTCAATGCACATTAAGGCTGTTGTACACTATTCTAATCTTAAAAATATAAAAGTGAGATATCTCAATTGATAAAATGCCCAAAATTTATTTTATCAATAGCACATCGATGTAAAGATATACGTTTAATAAAAATATACAAACGAATTAAACCGTGAAATATTCGATACATTTTATATTATATAGTTTCTAACTTCTGATTTATTAGCGTATTTCACTGGTTGAAATATCTCACTTTTATATTTAGATTAGAATAGTGTACAACAGCCTTAATGTGCACTGAGTGCGCACCAGTGCAATCAGTGAAATACGCTAATAAATCAGAAGTTAGAAACTGGAAATTGACGATTGTGATTGGTCAATTTCCAGCTTCTAACTTCTGATTTATGACTAATGGCTTATTGTAGAATGGCTATTACCCCGGATCTACAATACATTTTTGGGGTGATTCCGATTGATCACGGCTCGATTGGACACCACCAATCACAGCGACCGATGCTTAGGAGCTTTGTAGTCTCAAGCGTTGTGAGTGGCTCGTGTCCAATTGAGCCGTGTCCAACTGGATGCCACCCCAATTTCTTACGTCTTAAGGCTTAAACCACCTATTGTAGATCCGGGGTTATGGGCCTTCTATAATAAGCCATTAGTCATAAATCAGAAATCAGAAGCTAAAAATTGACGACTGTAATTGGTCAATTTTTAGCTTCTGACTCCTGGGTATCAATCATGAAATAAAACTTTTTTCCTAAGATAAAAAGTGAAAAGTGACAAATTTCTCCATTAACTTTAATGGTTAAAATTTTCACTTTTCACTTTCCATCCTAGGGATAAAGTTTCATGATTGATACCCGGATTTATGATTAATGGGGCTTATTGTAGAAGGCCCATTAAGCCTATGATAGGGAGCACAGACTACACGTATCGCTGAAATTAAGATCATTCAATAGAAAGTCACCAGTTAGTACTTCTTCATAACCATATTATTTCTTTATAATTATAACATTTCCTTATAATTATATGAAATATATCAATAAAGATTATTTTGCGTTATTTCATGTCTTCAATAAGTTTTTTAATAAGCGCTCCATTTCCTTCCATTGTGATTCGTACTGTCATAGTGAGAACAAGCCAATCGAAAACATGGGCCGATGGCTAGATTGTCTTTTTCTAGAGACTCTAGTGATGAATCCGTCTACAGTCTATACTAATTGTCTATGGCTATGCCTGAAGGCGATGCTCTCTGATTATACAAAGAAACTCTTTATTTACTTTACGTTAAAATCAGAATCTCGCGTGGGGATAAAGTCGAGGCATCGTGTTCAGTGTTTTATGAGCACGGATATCAATACAGAGGAAAAGAAAAGAAAGACGAACTTGCGCAAGTTCCACAAGTCCACTTTATCTTTGACGAGAGATGTCTGACAGTATGGACCGAGAGAAAAGCGAAAGGTTAACCGCGAGGGAAATCGAGGAAGAGGAAATGAAACGTGAACTTACGGGTAATCAAATATGTTTACAGTGAGAATAATTGGAATATTAGAACGCGATACTATTAAAGATCATCGACCCTGGGACAAATTTTCGTCCTTGCAAACAAGAGGGTCCAGAGATAATTGAAGAACGTTGACATTATCGACAATTGATATAAATTTGTCATTATTTGTCATTATTGACATAAATATTTGACTAATACATTACTAAAGTCACGATTTTTTATTGTATAAATGTTTTGTAAATGGGTTTGCATACTTGTAACGCTATACTATCTTATATATTGCTGCAAAATTACAATTTTTTTCTCTATAGCCATCATCTCTATTGATGATCAAACTTGGACGATAACATTAACATCATAATTTTTAATAAAAATCAATTATATATATTGAGTTTTAAATGTATATCTACGTCTAAGAAATATATTAATAAATTAAATAAACCATAAAATTAGTACTATATTACTAGTTTTTTACTCCCAGTTTCTTCATCACTTGAATGTATTAACTAGAATGCGAATTCTTGTATAAGGATGTCTTTTATTTTTTAATAGTATCTTGTCAGTGGTAATATTTATATATGAATATATAAATGTGTAACATTTTTTATACATATATGTATATCTTAATGATTGTGTTCTCACATGTATGGCCTAATGAGATTCTTATTGTTTGTAAATATATAATTGTTCTATAGATTATACACCAATTTGATTTGTCGGACTTGAAACACAATCATATAAACTGAAATAATTTCAGAATTAAATTAATTGATTGTCAATTTTAATAATAATGCTTTTAGCATCTTAAATGTAGAATAAAATTTGTTTAGATGATAGTTTATTTTCGAAAAAATCTATTTTAAATAAAAAAAAACATATTTACAGATTTATAACATTACATGAATTTTAATTACATTTTTTTGCAAGCCATCTGTCCCCTGTCAGCTGTCAATTTTACTTTAACAGAGATTATATTAATAATTATTGTTAAAAAACCATACAATAATATTTAAGTGAAAGTAAGCGGAAAAATTATCTTTTCAGTCGTATCATTGATTACAAGAATATCTTATATATTTTCTGCAAGTGTTATCACATTACATATAAAAATTATAAATAAAATATTTTTTGACCTGAACTCACAAATATGTATAAATTATGGATAACACCATGTAACAAAAATAAATTTTCATTCACACGAAAAAATCAAATTGTCCTTGAAAATAGAGACAAGCATAGATGTTCCGCGATATCATGTTATTTGCGTTGTTATGCACATTTAAAGTTTAGAGGAAGTCATATTAGATACATTACAAGATAAATTTTTGCGATTGTTTGAAAATTATATGTTTCTATGTCAAATTAGTCGCAAAATATTAAAAAATAATAAAATTAAAACAAGTGGAACAGAGCAAACTTACGAAAAAGTGCATTTTTAGTCAAAAATTACTAAAAATTGAAAATTCTTTTCTTAGAAAGCAGTTAATATATTTTTTTTAACGTTCACAAAGAAAATTATAAAAAGACCATAAAAGGGAGGAAATTGAGCAATTGTTTTTGTTAAAAATGCATTTTTACCATTTTGCTTTACTCCAATCACTTTAACTTTATGATTTTTTTTATTCAACAATCAATTTTACACGAAAATACGTTATTTTCAGACAATCGCAAAATTTTATTCTGTATCGAAGTGACATCTCTAAGCTTCAAAAGTTCATAAAAAACGTAAATAACTTACCGCGAAATGGAATGCATGTTTATGCTAGATTTTATCTTTATACTTTCATAAATAATTATTTTGTGTGAAAAATGCTGTCGCATGGTTTAACAGGAAAATAATAACAATATATAATAGCATTAGTTAACAATCGATAATTATTTGTTAAAACACATTTCATTTACAGTTAAATATAAATTTGAAGCTTTATCTTGATTTAAGCCTGTGGTATACGATGCTTTTTCTGCTGCAAGACTGCTATCTGAATTTGTACGAGTATGCTTGCAAAATACTGCTGGCTGTTTTGCTGGTTTGATTTCGGACGGTATGAGTTTTTGTGCTGGCTGAGCAGCTGGTATTTGTTTGACAAAATGTCTGTTTAGCTAAGGTTCTTGTATAGGTCATCTTTCTTCCTTTTTTTTCTTCACGTTTGAGAGAAAAAGGAAAAAGGTGAACCGTGCAAGAAGTTTAGCTAAAAAGCACAGGCCTAAAAAAGGCACTTGGCGAAAGAATAGTATAATTGCATTGTTTTTAATTCTTGCGAAGAGACCCAATACTGTGTCTTGATTGGCTATCACAATGAGCCAGCACAAACATGCAAGACAAACGGCACATCTGACCTATCAATTATCATATGAAAATTCAGTAGACCAACCAGCAGATTATTGTGATAGCATTTTCAGCATAGCAGCTAGGAAGCATACAAGTTGTATACCAGTAGCATACAAGTAATCCTGCAAGAAAAAAAGCGTGTGTCGCAGGCTTTAGAAAAGACTAAAAATGTATTTGTTAAAAGAACGATTAATATATATTTGGTTTTTTAGGTATTGGGATATACGAGCCAGGATTTACTTACAAAGAAATGAAAAGACTACTCGAATTTGTTAACGAGTCTCAAGATACATCGAACATTGCTTCCAATAATAAAAATACGCAGCAGGTATGATTACAATTGTATACTTTATACGCTATACAATGACAGTAATGAAAGAAAGGAGAATAGTGAATTCACTGTCTGAAATTTTTTAGGCAATACAACATTCCGATAATGAGTGTCTATCAGATGTTACATCTGACATAAACGTGCAGCAAGAAGTGACTTTGCAGAAGTGTACAGAAATGCCCAAACCATCATACTCGTACAAATTGAATCATACGTCTCCAACTATGCACGAACGTAGAGCCGTTCATTATATCAACAGTCCGGAATCTTCGCCCCTTCTTTTTGAAGTACGAAGCCCTATTTACAAGAGCTCTGACAATGATGAGTTATTCGAGAAACAGTGCGATAACTCCAGTCCTACGCACACTACAAATCGATATCTCTCGTTGAGATTGGAAAATGTTTCGCGGGGATGCCAGAATGCGACGGAGAAAAGAATTCCGCAGGATGCGCAAAGTGAAATCGTCCAAAAGCTGGAAAGATGGCGATTGAATCCGCTCGATGTCTGTATCAACGAAAACGACGTGCCTTTGCGACAGCCAAATAGATCTTTAGCTCGAGAGCGTATACCGTTTGAGCATTGTAAAGAAGCGCACATGTCCGATCAGTGTGACCGAGTAATACGATCCGTGAACCAGCATTTGAAGGAAATGGCAAACTTATGGTATGGTTGGCGCCCCATTATCAATCCGATATTTCAATGGGGGTCACCCATTCAGGTGGGTACCTCCCTACAATCCCTCCCGTATCGTTCGTATCGTTAACGAGCGTGAAGTACTTCACTTTTTGATGAGTATATCTAATACGCGGTTTTTTTTTAACATGGTCGTTATTATATAATTCGGTATTGCCGTATAATTTATGTATAGCAATTCTTTTAGGCGTAAGATTTTTGCTTGGATATACACATATTATTAAAAGCATATTCGCGTTCTTTGTCATTTTGATATATTTAAACAATTTTTTTCACAAGATCCAATTTTGGCTCTCTAGATTTTGTTTTTTATTACGAAGCTTTTTTTTATTACGAAGTTTTTTTATTAAGAAGCTTTTTTTATTATTAAAAACACACGTAAATGTGAAACTTTATTATTAAAAATATTTTAAATTTGTATTTTTAGCATAAATGGTTATGTTCAAGGTGGCAAACCACACTATTTACCTATTTATTAAAAATTGTATTATCGGTCACATCACAATTTGCAAGA
Source organism: Trachymyrmex cornetzi (assembly GCF_001594075.2). Lineage (NCBI taxonomy): Eukaryota > Metazoa > Arthropoda > Insecta > Hymenoptera > Formicidae > Trachymyrmex > Trachymyrmex cornetzi. Next base: position 1,349,920 of record NW_017299641.1, read on the forward strand.
AAAAAGATATTTTAAACATTTAAATATTTTTTATAAATCAATAGTAGAAAAATGCCTATTACGGCCGAAGCTAGATCTTCATTGCTTTAAATAATTCAATCTTGAATTACTAATATACACTATATATGTACTTGCATATATACCATATTGTAACCTTTTTAGAACTGCGCGTTGAATTGTTTTTCCGGACTATATACGCAATTAAAACTACTCTCGTAATCGCGAATTAAATTGACAAGCAATTTAATAATTTGATGCTACCATCATGCATCATATTATAAAGATGTTAATATGTTGAAACTGTTGATAAATTTATTATTGCGAAGAATATTACTAAGGCCTCGGTGGTCTAATCGCTTAGGACGCTCGTACGGAATACAAGAGATCCGGGTTCAAATTCTGGCCGAGGTAATATTTTTCGCAATAAATTTATTAATAGTTTTAACATATTAATATCTTTATAATATATGATGCTTGATATTGATTGTGTTTCTCACATCTGCGGTCTAAAAATAAAGATTCTTAATATTGTTTTATAAATATATTAAAATATTTTCTAGTTACATGTATATATCTAAAAAAAAGTATGTGCTGCAGTTACAAATATTTTCAAAGGTAAAGTAAAAAAAACATGTATACTTACATAAACACAAAAATACAAAAATATATCTCTGATGTTATGACCATGTTAACATCCATCGTGAATCGCTCAAGAAGGACCTGTGTGAGTTCCGCAACATTCGATTTACTATATTATATTCTTATATTCTTTACTGTTATCATGCTAACATTGTATTCGATTAAATTACTTTATATAGAAGAACTTTATTACCGCTCGATTCAGACCGTCGTTTCTTTACACTTTGCATTACAAAAATATACACTCGTAAGCGAAAATATAATTCTTTCCATACGAAGTAAAACTTCTCGCATTTTGCAAACCTCTCGCATTTTCACTCTAAATAATCTAGAGTTACAAATTGCACAATACTGTTTATGTTTTAGAAACAATGAGGGATATTAAACTTTTTTATTTCGTTTTTGCTAATGTTCAAATACACATCTATTTCATTTTAAGCACAAGTACACACTAATTCTACCACAGAGAAGAAGATCTAAAGATTATTTATGTCGTCATTCATGTAAAAAATTATTCCGAAAACATACTTGTATACAATTTTTCTGCAAATTGTGGCATAATATACAGAAACTAAAAAATACGACTTTTAAAGAATAAGTAGAGTAGTCATTACCTTGAACATATTCGTTTAAATTAAAAATATTTGAATTTAAGGTTTTTTATATCATAATATAAAAAAATGGCTGCATTTAGCAGATAAAATTGATAAGTGAAAAAAAATGCTCAGTGATTGTTTAATAATAATTGATTGAAATTGGTTCTTGCCTTTAATTCTCTGCTGGATCTAAGTGTAGGAATCATATTAAAGAATCACTAAGCGCTCACCGATCAGTCTTCTTTGCTGAACGCAATCAATAATTTAAGAAAAGCCCGTTCTTTATCGCTGCACTAAATTGTATTAAAATTTTCTTATAGCGTTTTCTCTCGTGATACACTGAATGTGTAGCCTTGCACCGTACCAGTTGCGTGTAAGCGCTACACTGCATTGGAATGGTGCACACCATGATGCACACTACCTCATTATTGCGCTAAAATCTTGCTCCCGGTTGACTTTCATTTTCAAACTTTAAATGTCACACTGACTCTACACCGTCCCTTTGAGATACTGTAGCAAAATCCCACTTCATGCATAAAATTTGCGCTATATCGTAGCCACGGAAACACGGTACACCGGATGAGTTCGCTTATCACCAGCCATGGAAATATAGTACACTGTCTGAGTGTTGCATTGGTGCAGCCAAGAGAAAACGCAATTATTTTTTGCCAAACATATATATATATATATATATATTTTAATCTTATGCAAACAAATGTTCGTTTATAGAACAGATTGAACGTGTGTTTTGATAAACAAAATTCAAACGGAGTCGTAATCGAATCTTGTGGACTTTCTTCTCTCTCTCTTATTTATAAATGTACTAATTTGAAATTCTTGAAGTTATCGATAAAGTCAAGTTGCGGAAAAGATTCAATTTATATTGAAAGAAATCTATTTACGAAAAATTTTTCTCTGAGCGGTTGTATTGTCTGCCCTTATTTATTTTTAACAAATTATAATCTCCGGTGAAAATTTTTCTTATAATTCTTCTAATTCTTATAATTTTTCAAAACTTTTGTTGTAAATTTTAGAATTAGTCAGAATTTTTGTATAATTGTATAAGATTTTAGAAAATCTCTCAGAGTAACGTATTTTTTAAAAATACGAATTTGAACACGTTTTAGAAGTGTCGAGAAGAAGTTACATCATTACTGGAATTTTGTATATGTATTTGAATTTTGATATTCTAAGATTTTTTCAAGATTTCTCATTCTATAATTTCTGAAAATGTATAAAATCTGAAAAAAAATTGAAAATAATTTTTAGTAATCTTCATGAATTTAAAATATGGCAAATTCTTATATAAAAATATGAGATAATATGAGGATTTTATTTTATCAAGGCTATAATTCGATTTTTTCAAAAACCATATAATGCAGTATGGCAATATCCGTTAAGATGCATTTATTATATCTGATATTCTACTAACATAATGCATATAACTTCCATATATTATTTGCGGACGACGCTTCTATCACTTTAACTTACGTCAAAGTGTACATGTAAAAATTACTTGTGAGCCATTGGCATTTTTTTTGCCGAACAGACTAAGATGAAACATACGTATACGCATATTCATACGTTTGATATATTTTGATATTTGATATTACTATAAAATTAGATTTATATGAAAACATGTATAATATACGTGAGCGTTTTATAAGAATACGCAATTATTGAATAAAGCTGTAAATTGCAAGAAACATTTTTGAATAAATTATATTTGTTTAAAAAAAAATAATTGTTTACTTCATTTAATTTTATTTTGATTTTAATCCTTGTGTTTCTGTAGGTCAGCACCGCTAACAGTAGTTTGGATAAAAAACCATTAACAAATCCTAAAACTGAACAGATCAAAGCAGAATGTACGTACCGAGACGGTTATGAGCGAGCTAGTAAACGTAAGGCGAATACTCTTATCGCTACTCTGAATAGAGACAGTTCCTCTGAGAACGAAGACGACAATCAATACGATTTTACTCGTAATAAAAAAAAGAGAATTCAATCGAATGATAAATCGAATAATGTAGAATATGTTGAGAATCAGCATGCTAGTTATAAGAAAGAAAACGTGATTGCAGGTAATTCTTTCAGCGATGATAATAGCAACACGAATATTGACAATGAGTATGTTAAACACTCACGCTCGCCTGAATTAACCGCGTACCCTAGAAGAATAAGACCTCCCAATCCTCAAATGCGTTTAAGTCTGGCTAGAAAAAGAAAGGAAAACGCTACATCGAAACTATTACCAAAGACGCGATGTGAGAGTAAAAATGTTGAACAGGCAAGAAATCAAAAGAAAGACAATACGATGACGGAAGAAGAAATTCGTCGTCAACTAGAAGAAGATTGGAATAGTGACGAGGAAAAGGTGTGTGCGGGGGAAAAGAATGCGAAGTTTCGGCCACTGCCGATATTGAAAGAAGTACGATATAGATTACGAGACAAGCGATTGTCATTAAACAAAAAAGCGAAAGAGGCGCGAGCAGCGGTGAAGGAGGAGAAAAGCGACGAGGAGCAAAATAAGATAAAGAGATTGAAGCTTTGTGAACGACGAAAGGTAGAAGAATTATGTAGGATAGATAATAGAAACGGAAGTTGGGAGCATGAACTATTGTCTGATGAAGACAAATCATCTGAGATGAGTCAAGTAAGTTGTAAAAAAATTTCACTTTTGTTATCTCTAAATATCTGACAAGGTATCTCACTGTCTTTTATAATTCTTTTTCATTTATAGCAGTTTGATTTTCAGAATGGTAATCGATCCGATAATGTACCTACTTCGACAAACAATGTAAATTGTCCTATATGCAATAAATGTTTTCCACGTAACGAGATAGAGAATCATGCCGCCGATTGCGAACAATTCGAGACTAATAACGAAGAGGATGATAATGACAGGATTCCATTCGAATGTAATATATGCAACAATTACAAGACAAACAATGGAAAAGAATATGAAGAACATGTTTATCGGTGTATAAATATTAAGAATAATCGAAGACATTCACATGGTACGTTCAGTATTAAATAATTTAATCGTTTAGTAGTATTTTTTTTTTGGATAAATATTTTATTGTAATACATATTAGAAGATAACGATATCCGACTTATACAACAAGCATTTGGATTACCGCTTTGGAATATGTCAACTTTAGAATCTTGAAATTATAACAAATCTTTCAAGTGAAATCCTTTTAGTGTTTACGATGTCTACAGATATCGTACACAAAGTGAGCTACTAGTGTATAGACGTCATGGAATTAATCATTATTTTTTAAAATAAATATTAAAATTATCTGAAAATAGTTTTTTTTTTTACGGGTTTTTAAGATCGAAAATTTCGAATTTCTAGTCGAAATTTCAAAATTTACTAATACAGAGAAATGTATGGATTTTAAGCGATTCGAGGAGCATGCGGGACTCATTGAATTTATCTTTTTCCTTAAACTCAGTTTTACTCGCTGAATTCGAGAAACATAATGAAAATAGTTGTAATATCCGGGAAATATAATTTTGGGACACATTTTAACAGAAGAAAGCAACGGTTGATTTTAAATGCAACAAGTTAATTACTGATTTATAAATGCAAGAGATAATTTTTATCCTTAAAATTGCACCGATATAAAAAAATATGTGTATTATTTTCAATTACTCTACGAATCTACAAAGTTTCAATAAAATCGGCGAGTAATACAAAGGTAGGGTTACTTGTAAGACCAGTCATGTTAAAGAATTTTTATTACAGTTTCAAGTTGCCTTTTTTGTCGAACGCAATCGATTAATCCAACCGTTACTTTCTTTTGTTGAAATGTGTCCAAAATCATATTTCCTGGATATCAATACTATTTTAACTACGTTAGTAGAATCTTTAATCATATTATCATTTTTATCTTTGAATTTCAATCTGCTAACAAATTTAATTCCAATCGGATTAGCCAGAAATACCTTTGCAGATATCTTCTAAGGAGAGAAAGATCTAATTGTAAGTCAATTCCTGTAATAATATCAAAACGGAAAATTAAAGTTAGGATGAATGCCACCGAGTTATCAGGCAATAGGTTGGATAATTTTACAAATTTATTAGCGTCTTAATTTTCAAATTTGGAAATTAATACCAATTAAAATTTTACCGAATCTTTTGATACTTAATGTTATCGAATTTGTTATATAATAATTCATCTAAAAAAAACTTAACAGATGATGATTCCCAATATTCTCCCGAGTCGATACAATATGTATAAAGAAGGGAGCATTATCTTGAGCAATGTACCTGTTGTTTCTTCTTTAAGCATAAATCGAATTTAATCTACTAGAAGAATCCTCATTAGGATTATTAGAGGAGTTACTAACAGCATTAACTTCAATTAAACTATCAGAGCCTACTTCAATAACATTTAAGCCATTAGAAGTCTCTCTGATATCGGCTCCAAAATCAGCATCGAATTGAAAAGACTTATTACTACGAGGATGAGAAATGTTCTATGGATCATCGTCATTACACTTTTCTTACTTTATAGAATATTTCCAAACAGATTCTTTCGATAACTGGTACAACATTTTGTTTTTTCTTTTTTCTATTGCACGTTTGCTGATCGAAGATGCATTAAAAAATAAATTTGGTTTTACTTTTCTTTATTATCTAGAATAAAAAATTTCGAAAATAAATTATGCTGCTTATTTGATGAATAATTTACTTGCCTGATTTTTTCGATTCAAATATTTCTGGATGAAAGAAAATTTTATGGCTAGAATGTGATATAGTTTAGGAAACATTATTTTGCAGAAGAACAACTATTAAACAAAGAAAATTGAAATGGATGAAATGAAGTTTATGCCATTTTGGAATTTGAAATTCTAACATTAAATTCGTATTCAACTTTGAAAACTTACACGTATAAATTATCATCTCATATGTATAAATCAATACACAGAAATACTCTGCACATTTTAGGGCCGCTTTCGCGTTTTAAAGTCTTATATTAAAATGGTGGAGCATTTTCCGTTTATACAAAGGATTAGTAGCTCACATTAAAAATTGAAAATCTAATAAGTTTGAAGAAACTAATACTTTTGTGTTATTAAAATAAATATCGCATTCCTTTTTATCTTTATTTGGCAATTATTCGATAAGATTCTTTTTCTCTATGTTGACTGAATTTTCATTTATACTTATATTTATAATTTTACTTGTGTCTTGTTTTTTAGGTTCCGAAGACATCAATATCACCACTACCTCATCGATCAAAACCAATCAGTGAACGAAAAGGTTCTGAGATAGATTATTTGAATCAGTTTTCATCTAAGACTAAAAAGAACATATATATTGGTAAAAAAAGAAAACGTTAATCGATTTCACATCCTTATAAAAATTTGAAAAATAATTGCGTTCTCTCATTTCACTTGAAGCGTAGAAAATTTTTTTTCTATCGAATTGCAAATGCTATTGCGTGAAACTGATTGATATACGTGCATTGTGTTTGTGTATAAACAGAGAATTATTCGCGCGTCATATATTCAATAACACACAGAGTGTTGCATAATTTACAACTTTTCAATGATAGATTTGCGAGCAATTGATAATCGAATGTCATGGAAAACCATTAGATTCGTCGCAATTTTCAACATCGCATTTTTGTTCTAAATTAAAGCAATATAAAATTCTTTCAAAATCAAAGTTTGCTCAAAATTAACTTAAAAACTTGATTAACGAAAGAGTATGATTTCATTTTTTTTAAAGCTCCGTTTGTAAATTCTCTTTTTTACGTTTGTAATTTTGAAATTAGATTTCTATTTGTATATTTCCCATTGATAAATAATCACTTTGAAATTTATGGAAAATAAAAATTGAAATATTGTAAATTGTGAGACATCGAACATATTTATTTTACAATGTACTTGTCAATTTATATAGGTCTTCTTTTTTTTATATGGTTTCACTTGAAAGAAGAAAATTAATATTTCGAGTCTGAAAATGAGTGCATAAATATTCGTAGTACTAATTTTACTTTTTTTTTCACGTTTCTATTTGTTTTGAATGAGAAATTCGTAAATTACATTTGGCAGAATATTGCACTATTAGGATTATAAGGATTACATGCGATGTTACAGGCAATAAAGTATCCTGCTTATTTCGATTGGTATTAAGGAGATTTTAAAGTAATGGAGCCCGGATTCCGATGAAATCGTTGTTTTATCGATAAAATGCAACACATCGACATATCTTTATTATCTTTAGTACTACATTAAGGTTGCACGCACACATACATAAATTTTAGTAGAACGATATCATTTCAAATTAGACGTCTAAGTCCAATTCCAAGGACATAACGTTGTTCCTCTTCATATATTCTAGTTTCATATAATCTAGCCTTCAATTTTGTAAGTACAGGTTGCAGAACTTTTGCCAAACAAATGTTGTCACAACTTGACAGCTTTAAATGCCATTTTGGATTAAGAAATAGTAAAAAAGATTACAATTAAAAAAAAGTTTGTCATTCTCGGAATAAATTCTAAGCTGCAGACATGTATTATATAATGCGTATACTTTAATTCTGAAGGATTTCCAAATCTGTACCAGTAATATATTTGATATCATTCTACGAAAATTATTGCATTTAAACGATAAAACAGACTTTAGGATCTTCTTAAAGATTATGGAAGAGATCGAATAACACCATTTCGATACCATACTCGTATATTTGAAAACTACATCATTTCTACATTGTGAGATTTTATTTTACAACGTACGTGCAATATATATATGAATGATCGACGAGTGGACGTTGCTTTCGTAAATTCCAGGATGTTTATCGAAAGGCTTAAGTCCGGATCTACAATAGATTTTTAAACCTAACCCATAAGAAATGGACGAATCACAGTCGATTATTCTCCTCGCACTCGACTGTAATTGTGGTCAATTTCTTACGGTTTAAGGTTTAAATCATCTATTGTAGATCGGGACTTACGTATATTTTACGCGATATTTGCGATGAGAGAGATGTATAAATTTACATACATACAAATAGATAACAAGCTAATGTTATTTGTCATTTTAATGTCAAAATCTTCTGAAAGACGAATAAAGCTATCTTGCTACCAGGGCTACGTTCCGAAACTCTCTCCGAGGAAGATTTTACTCTATGTGCTATAATATACGTTACATGTACTATATATATTTCCAGTAAAATTTTCCTCGGAAACGAAGTTTTGGAACGTAGCCCAGATAAATCTCAAGTTTCAACATTCGTTAAATTTAAATTAGCATAAAATATTTTTATACCAATGGAATCTGCTGTTTATAAATAAAATGTAAATTAAGATTAATTTGAGTTTTCATTAAGAATAAATACGAGTCAGTTCACTTAGGGTGAAATCACACGGTGTGGACTGCGGAAAACGACTGCGGAATAGAGAATGCGTCATATGCTGGATTCACACTGCATCCGACTTGCGTCGTACGACGCTCTCTAACCAATCAGAAAACAGGATTCCGATGGATT
>NW_017299641.1:1359227-1362290 GCF_001594075.2 Trachymyrmex cornetzi
GACAAATATCGATCTTGTTCATCCAATTTCTCGATTTTTGGGATCGAATGCTTGTGATTAATCGATTCACTGAGATCGATTTTTTCGTAATTTTTGCCCATCTCTAGTGTGCGCAGGGGCTCTATTCTTGAAACAAAAAAACGTATACGAAAGTCTAGGGAAATACTATAATATACGTAACATATACTGTAGCATTTCCCTAAACTTTCGTATACGTTTTTTTTTTTTTTTCAAGAATAGAGCCCCAGCATTAAACAATGAAATTAGGAACTGAAAGTTTATTGGCTACCGCATTATATTTAGCCGCGCGGAAAGCGAATCCGCGTCCAGGGTGCAGGAGCCATCAATCCAATTAAATTGGATATCGAAAATATCCATTTTCTGGAGGTTAGGAGTGGAATTAAAAAAACAGCCTACGTAGCGCGTGTAAGAAGAGCAAACGCGACAACCTGACGTGGTAGTTCTAAAAAATTATATAGGACCTCGGAAACAGTTTTTCCCCCCCTGGCATTTAAGAGCGGAATTCAGAAAAAAGCCCACGTAGCGCTCGCAAGGAAAAAAAAACGTGACAACCTGTCGTAATTGGATCACGAAAAATATATCGAATACCGGAAACTACCATTTTCTAGCTGTTAGGAGCGGAACTCGGGAAAAAAAACGTAGCGCATGAAAGAATAGAAAAAGCGACAACCTAACGTGATTGATTCTCGAAAATTATAACGAATACCGGAAACATCTATTTACTGGAAGTTAGGAGCGAAATTCGTATAAAAGTCCTCGTAGGGATTGTAAGAAGACCAAACGCGAAAAGCTAACGTGATTGGTTCTTGGAAATTATAAGGGATAATGGAAAATCCACATTTTCGGAAAGTTAAAAACGAAATTCGAAAAAAATTTCAAGTTGCGCTTGTAAGAAAAGCAAACGCGACAACCTGACGCGATTGGTTGTAAAAAATTATATCGGATAACAGAAACATCCATTTACTGATAGATAGAACCAGAATTCGGAAAAAGGACTACGTAACGATTGAAAGAAAACAAACTCGAAAACATGACGTGATTAGTCATCGAGAATTATGAGTGGCACCCAGTTGGACACGGCTCTATTGGACACGAGCCACTCACAGCGCGTGAGACTACAAAGCTCCTAAGCACCTGTCGCTGTGATTGGTGGTGTCCAATCGAAACGTGGTCAATCGGGATCAACCCGAAAATTATAACGGATACTGGAAATATCCATTTTCTAAAAGTTAGGAGCGGAATTCGGGAAAAAGCTCACGTAGCGCTAGTAAGAAGAACAAACGCGACAATATATGATTGGTTCACGAAAATTATATCGGAGACCGGAAACGTGCATTTTCTGGCAGTTAGGAGCGGAATATGGGAAAAAGCCCTCATAGCGCTAATAAGAAAAGCCAATGCGACAACCTGGCGTGACTGGTACTCGAAAATTATCAAATCATGCAAATATCCATTTTCTGGCAGTTATGCTGGATTCACACTGTATCCGATTTGCGTCGTACGACGCTCTTCAACCAATCAGAAAACGAAATTTCGATGATATGAAGCAAAATCCATCGGAATCCTGCTTTCTGATTGGTTGCAGAGCGTCGTACGACGAAAATAGGATGCAGTGTGAATCAGCATTACGTGAGGAATTAGGGGAAAAAAAACCACGTTGCGCTAGTAAAAAGAGCAAACGTGACAACAGGATACGATTGGACCTTGAAAATTATGTTGGATAACGATTTTTTTTTTCCCCGCGTTCAGCAGATTCAACTATAGTGATGCAGGACAGTGAGCACTCGTTGTTATTGGTATATTTTTCTAGATCAACCAATAACACCGAAGGCTAATGGATCAGATTTAAAATAGTCGAGTCAGCTGGAAGCGACCATTGGTTCTCGACAATTAGATCGGTTACCGAAAACATTATTTCCAAAAAGAAAAGGCATCATACTTTGAGTGGCTCGAGCGAAATTCCAGGATGAGAAGAGGAAACAATTGGGTGTCACGAGGGACTTCAGGATGGGGAAAAAAAAGAAAAAAAGGAATCATTTGATGGCTCGAGACCATCCTGAAAGGGAATGCTCTGGATATGAAGGAAGGATACTTTGGGAGCAGACTTAACCTTATACCCCCTCCGCGGAGTGCCACCTTGTCGTGGTGAGGGGGCTCCTCCCGGGCTATGTTGCTTCCTTCACGGCCCCTTCACCGGTGCTATTTGTGGCGCCGTGGCTGGTGCCAGGCTGGGGTTTCCGTCTCGGGGGGATAAGGGCATTCCATCGGGAAGGGTTAGGGGTTTTGCCTTAGAAAAAAAAAAAAGTTCGATTTTTTTTTCCCCTCTCGAAGTGTCTTAAGTGTTCTGGCCGGCGAAGCCGGCCAGAACACCCAGGCGTCACTGTCGAAGCTTGGAAAAAAAAAATTTTTCGAAATTTGTCCATTTTTTTTTTATTAGGTCAATCGCCTGGAGAAAAAAAGTCGGCCATTTTGGGGGAAAAAAATGGCCGACCTTTTTGTGGAGGCGTTTGAGCTAATAAAAAGTCCCACCTCTCGAAAATCGAGCAAAAAATGAGGGCGATGAAAAAATCCGAACTATGGACGTCATTCAGAATTTGGGTTAGTTCCAAGAAGTTAGGGTTAGGGGTTTTTCGCAAAAAAAATGAGTTCTCCATTTTTCCATGTAGGGGATACTTGCCTCTACCCCCCCCCCCGGGAACTTATTTTCGCGCCGTATGCACCGTCTGATCTGAGGACTTTTTTTGAAAGTTGGTCAAGGGTGAAAAATATCGGAATTTGAAAAATCCAAGACTGCTATCTTATAGAACTCGACGAGCCAAACACAAAAGGTGGTATACGCTTTTGCCGTAGGACGCATAGTTTCGGAGATAGGGAGCGTTTTATGTCGAAAAAAAAAAAATAAAAGTATGAAATTTAAACTTTAGTCAATTTTTCCTAAGAGCAGACCCCGAGATAGGAAGAAAAGGAGGGATAACATTTTGTCGTATCTCTTACCGTTTGGCCTGTGGACTTTTCTTTTCCCTTCTTTTTTTTTTTTTTGGA
>NW_017299641.1:1363251-1363959 GCF_001594075.2 Trachymyrmex cornetzi
ACCATCCTTTGCAGGATGGGGAATCATTACGCCGGTAGGAGAAGGTAACTCCGACTACAAATCCCGGTGGCTTGGCACCGTTAGAGGGGGGATTACTCCCTCACCCAGCGAGGAGTGGTGGTCGTCCACCATGGTCCGTGGGCTTCTGGGGGGATTCTTCCCCCTCTCCCTTCAGGGGGGAGGGGGGGGCTTCCTCTTGGGACTTCACGGGCCAAAGAGGCGATGCAGTCTTAGACTGCAGGCGGGCTCTGGCTTAGGCCATTGAGCCCAGGCCAGGGTAGGGTCGGGAATGCATGGTGTGGGTTCGCCCACATTGCACCCATGCATTCACCATCAGGTTTGCCCAGTGGGTGGTCGTTTTTCATAAACGTCCGCCCATTGCACACTGGGTGTCACTGATGGAGACGCGGTTGGAGGGTAGGGACTCGTGCCGCCGGGGGCGGGCGAGTGTCTGTCGGAAAACTGTGGGGGAGGCGATGGGGGCCTACGGAGAGATCCGTGGGAATCCCATGCCTCCTGGTGAGGGATCCCCCTGGGAAACCAGGGGCCCCGTTTCCTGGGCCGCGTGGACTTATTCCACGGCGGGGCCGGGAAATTTTTCCTCGGAAGTTGTGTCCTGTCCGTGGACAGGACACTTTCAGGGTACTCTCAGGGCAGCAATGCCCATTGCACTGAGGGTGTCCCTGGTCCGGGTTCGGGGGTTCGCCC
>NW_017299641.1:1371356-1371570 GCF_001594075.2 Trachymyrmex cornetzi
CCCTTCGAGGGGAGACTCATGGGGTCATGGACGGGGGTCCATGGCCCCCTCGTGATGAGCTCATGCTATGAGAGGGTGAGTAGCCGGCGTCTACGCACCCTCATGTACAGTGTACATAGTATTAGGATACGCACTAGCGTATTGTGCAGGGGTCCATCCGGAAGTACTACAGACGTGAAACGCCCGGATGGACCCCACATGTTCGGGTTAGGTA
>NW_017299642.1:0-354 GCF_001594075.2 Trachymyrmex cornetzi
TAACAAAGTATCATATCTCATATTTTTAGGCCATTTCTCATAATCGCAACCGTTACACTTATAAGTTAGGTTAAGTTACATTAAAGATTTGTACGAAAAATTATGTGAGTTATACATTCAGAGAAGAATGTATTAAGTTTTAATTATTTGAAAAGTACTAATACGACATTTATTTACGGAAAATAAATATTTGCTAAATAAAAAATAATAGTCTAATCAAATTAACGATTTTCGTAAAAAAAATGTATGTTTACATTTTTAGTAAATATTTACCATTATTCAAACAAATATTTATTACAATGTAGTACATTTTCCTTTTAGTGAACACATGAGCACATTTGTATCATTGTGTTA
>NW_017299642.1:395-1037 GCF_001594075.2 Trachymyrmex cornetzi
AGAGTTTGAACAGAGCCTGTTATCAATTTTTGATTGCAAAAAGGCATCAAATTGTACATAGAGTTTGTATTATCTGACATTGTCAGCAAATTGTTATCAGAAATATGACAAAACCTGCTAGACATGCTATGCCAACAGATTGGTAGCAAAAATCGAACAAATACATAGCCTGTCGTCAGATTGCAAGCAGAACCTTATTCGAGCAGACTCTGCTCGATTTCTGCTACCAATTTGGCATAGCCTGTCAGTAAGCTTTGTCGACAAATCTATAACCAATTGCGGACAGATGGTTATAATTTTGTAGTCAAAATCTAATCGAGTTTGCTGCCAATTTGGCTCCAAATTGCTAATATTTTACTACCAGAGTGCGTTCTGGTATATATAATTTAAAGAAAGAATCGTTTATCCATCTATTTGTATATCCATGAATTTAATTGAGTCAAAATTACAGATGCGCATTAATTATAAAAAATCTTGTTCAGTCATTTTATCATTTTTTAATAGCCTCGATAGTGATTAATTTATAAAATTAGCTAAGTCTAGAGGTTGAAATAGTCTTGCATAAAATATGACACATACGATATAAGAAATTCAAACAATAGAGTTCCTTATTTCATGGAAAATAAGGAAATAAAGAACTTT
>NW_017299643.1:0-571 GCF_001594075.2 Trachymyrmex cornetzi
TGTTCTGTTGTTTTGTTTATACTGCTTGTCATCTATTCTCTGTTTCATTATATTAAAATGTATATACAAATAATTTAAGTTTAATAACCAATATTCCAAATTTACCACAGTTTTAATTTCAGGCTCGTTAGCCCTTTTAATTTATTTTTTTTTAATTTATAGAGCCTTTCTTATTTCCTTTTGACATATTTATATTATATTTTTTTAAAAATCACTGTTTCCAACGATTAACTCTTAGGCTCGTAGCCCTTTTTCTTTCAATTTTTTAAATTTATGAGCCTTATTACTATTATAATAAATAATTAATCTATATTGCGTAAAAACGCATTAGTTTCGCAATTCACGGTTAACTCTTAACCGTGGTTCAACTTATTCATTATCTCTTTTCAATTCTACAATTGGGAAAAGATGAGAAATAAGTGGAACCTCGGTTAAGAGTTAACTGTGAGTTGTGAAACTGGGCCTAAATAGCCTAACAAGTTTTGATTTATGTCAAGTAAATTTATATTAAGTGTAGAAAATCAAAGCCTTACACGGTCTAGCTGGATCTTAATGCTTGTATGATTCTTAT
>NW_017299644.1:0-648 GCF_001594075.2 Trachymyrmex cornetzi
GCCTTACGGTCTCTGCTGTGATTGGTCAATTCACTTACAGCTTGCGTGTTACGGCCTTACGTTCTTGTACGTGTCATGGGCTTAATGGCCCTTCTACAATAAGTCCGGATCTACAATAGGTGTTTTATGCCTTTTGCCGTAAGAAACTGACCAATTACAGTCGAAGCCGAGAAGAATAAGCGACTGTGATTCGCCCATTTCTTATGGCTTAAGGCTTAAAACCCTATTGTAGATCCGGGGTAAGCCGCGAGTAGCAGCAAGTCAGAACGTCAGAAGTCTTAAACAGTCTTAACCAAGTCGTTCAAGTTGGCTGTTGGCCAACTTCATCGATTATGACTTAAGGTCGTTTAGAACTTCTGATTTGCGGCTTATTGTAGAAGGGCTATAAGACTTAAGCAATAAGGAAATCAACATGTTGGATTCGCTAAAGCCCATGGCACATAGAAAACGTAAGGCCGTAACGCGTAAGCCATAAGCAAATGACCAATCACAGTAGAGACCGTAAGACCAGTAGCGAATCCAATGTTACGATTTCCTTACTGATTAACATCTTACGGACTTACGTTTTTCTATGTGCCATGGGCTTGAAGGTCCGTCTACAATACACGGAGTAAGAAGTAAGAGTAAGAAATTGACCAATCACAGTCG
>NW_017299645.1:0-409 GCF_001594075.2 Trachymyrmex cornetzi
CCGGCGGCGGCGGCGGCGGCTCGCGCGCGCGATGGCGGCTGCGCCCGGCGGATACTGACCCCACGTTATCCGATAACGCGCCACGATGACGGTAAACCACGCCTCCGCGGGCCCCGTAATTGTCTCCTCTCCTCGCGCGAATTTCCCGCGACTTTATCCTCGCACACACCCCTGAAGTCATCCCTCACCCCGTGACATTACCTCCTATGATGTCACCCCTTCATCATGTGACGTCATCCCCTGTGACACCATTCCCTCCCTTCCCTGTGACGTCATTATTTATGACGTCATCCCCCTCCCGTCTCCCTTTAACGTCATCCCCTCACCCTGTGACGTCACCCCTCCCTCGCCCGTGACGTCACCATTTATGACGTCATCCCCCTCCCTCCCCCTGTGACGTCACCCCCTC
>NW_017299647.1:0-2229 GCF_001594075.2 Trachymyrmex cornetzi
AGATTTTATATAAATTTTATAATGATTTCGAGGATTCTGTCCCACAATTACATTAAGTGGTTATCCCCTCGGTGAATGTAATCGAATTGTGTCAATATGTTGAAACGTGACATAATGTATAAAAGGAGAATCTCATCATGGAAACATGCGACTGGATATCTACGTACTTAAAAGACATTTAATGTTTGAGTGATGAAAGTGAATTACAGTAAACAGTTGTGTCGAGCATTATTACGATGCACCCGAACTTATTCCTCCAACTGTTTCAAGAAACTAGAGCAAAATGGAATCAGTGAACATCTACAAGGTAATAACAATTTTATAATTGAGATGATAATAAGCTTTTAAAGTGTACTTGACTTACACTTTTTTTTTAAACATTCATAACTCTTTGAATGCTAAAAAGCACGATCGCGTTTCTCATAAAACTTGTCATAAGTATGTAATAAATACTACGAACACGGTATCGCTGATAAAATTGTTAGAGAAATTTTTGTAAGATTGAAAAATTAAACAATAATTGCCACAAGTATTATAATGCCTATGTCATACAATTAAGTCTAGCAAGTACGTCTTTCAGTACGTCGAATTGTATGAAACGCTCTTAGAATTCGGCGTACTGAAATAATTGTATGATTTGTATGTCAACAGTTTTATAATACTTATCGCATGTAATTGTTGTCTAATTTTGCTCATTTACGACATTCTCTAACAATTTTATCAATGTAATTAGAATGCAATCCAATACTCAAAGGGTTCAATATCCATTTTAATTTCATCATTCTAATTTATAATTTAATGAAATATTTTAAATATGTGAAAGATAAAGAGATAGTGTGGTAGAGGGGAAAGAAGAAGAAACGTGTTTTTATGAACGTGTGAATGCATCCGGTCAATGTGCACCCCGTGCGTAAAGCGTCCGCGTCTAACCGTGAGCGCCACTCCTGCCCGTCTCCTATACGCGGGGATGATCCCGATTGATCACGGCTCGATTGGACATCACCAATCACAGCGACCGGTGCCTAGGAGCTTTGTAGTCTCAAGCGCCGTGAGTGGCTCGTGTCCAATTGAGCCGTGTTCAATTGGATGTCACTCCGGCCAAGAATATGTCCCTGTAAGGACAAAAGATTATTTTGAATCACCCTGTATACCTACGATAATATGTGAATGACAGTTCAAAAATGTACTTTATTAAATCAGTAATACCCCCAAAGACATAGAGAATGGACGATAGGGATGAGAAAAAGGGACCGTAGCAGACGGCCATTTCTATCTCTTTCCATTCAATGGTGTAATGAAAGAGAGAATGAGAAGAAGATTGGCCGTCTCCCACGGTCCCATTCTCTCAATTTGTCGACCACATTTGATACACTACTTAGATACGGATCGCATAGTCCATTCTCTATGTCTTTGGTAATACCCATCTAACATAAAGGAACATTTACATAACAGACACGTCATTGTTAGATCTACATATTCGTAACACGTTTGTTACCCGTTCGTTTCTTAAACGTAAATTATTAATTAGCGCCCCTTCCGCCTTTGCCCTCTCCGCCCCTCAAGGCTGGGCACGCCACTGATTGAGTTGGCTCGAATTCCGTTCGGTAAGAAGTTTCTCTACCAGTCTCATGTAGCCGCAACGGAATGGAAACGGAACGGAAAGTCGCCTCAATCGCAAGGTTCTACTATAGAGGTCCAAAATTTATATATATTTTACTAATTTTTTTCATAAGGAAAGAAAGGAGATATCAAAATAATGTTTTGGCATTATGATTTATATATTTCAGCGTAAAAATAAATTTTTTTTTTAGGAATATAAAAAATGACAGCTGTAGCATAGAGATGTATCAGAGCGTGCTGCGCGTATGTGGTCAATTGGCAAGAAATCCTGGCGGTCGACAGTTTATCTAAGACAAAAAATCAATGAAATTATTAAAATATATTAAATTTATGGGGCTATAAACCTCATTTCATTTGAAAAATTTGAACATTTACAGAATGACAACCATTTGAAATTAAGTGTCAATGTTCACGAATCATTTGAAATTAAGTGTCAATTTTCACGAACTTTTTTTCATTTTTAACCTGTTCAAAGAAATAGTTATTTTAGAAAATTTATGATATTTTTAAGTTCATGACCTCATAAAAATTATCTATTTTACGTGGGAAAAAACTTCATGTCAATCGGATGATTGATTGAAGCTGTACATACATTTCTCGCTAATTTGA
>NW_017299648.1:0-510 GCF_001594075.2 Trachymyrmex cornetzi
TCAGTCAAAGCTCCAATCTTTACTGACTTATCTAATAAATTTATATACTAAATACAAAGAAAAGTTAATTACTATTCTAAACATCACATTTTCAATTAGAAGTCACTCAAAATTAATAATAACTTTT
Source organism: Trachymyrmex cornetzi (assembly GCF_001594075.2). Lineage (NCBI taxonomy): Eukaryota > Metazoa > Arthropoda > Insecta > Hymenoptera > Formicidae > Trachymyrmex > Trachymyrmex cornetzi. Next base: position 128 of record NW_017299648.1, read on the forward strand.
TGATATTCAAAATAAAATCCGAATTTTAAAAAAGTTTTAAAATTAAATATTTATCAAACTCGTTAAATCAATAAACAATTTTTGTTATCATATGTTTCGTCGATTTCGTGTAATTTATCAATAAAGCAACAAAAAATTTGATGTACTACGGCAAGATAAATGCTACATGTATTGAATAGATATATACGGTTATAAACATCCCAATAAATGTATAATTAATTAGTAATTATTGCGCAAATTACAAAAGTATACATGGCATTTACCTGGACATAGTTTACATAAATTTTATAATACGTACTTAATATTATATTACGTACTATTATACATACATTTATAACAAAATTAATTATAATATTAACGCGTTACACACTTTGTATACGTAT
>NW_017299649.1:0-469 GCF_001594075.2 Trachymyrmex cornetzi
TAGAGTCCACAGAATTTCCCAGAGTGGGCACTAAAGTAGACACTAAAGTAGGCACTAAAGTGAGAACTGAATCACATGTTCCGTGTCCCAGTTCGCCGTAAATGTTGTAACCCCATGAATATACCTTTTGAAGATAATATACTGTCAATAAAATTCTAACGTCTCAAAAATACATTGATTGAATATAAATCGAGATAAAATCTCTGATAATTCATCTGAATTTGCAGAAGCATCAATAAAGAAAAATTCAAATGTTCTTAATTTATAAAAATATAAGCATGTCAACTATTTTATTCTTAATTACAAGAGTCCAAAAAAACTTGATGTTTAACAAATTCGTATTTAATAAAAATTATGTGTTTTAAAGAGTGGATCAGAATTATATATAGCTTTGATAAAAAAATGTTAGACACTTATAATTTTTTCATTCGTTCGGAAATCTTTTATCTGCATTGCCAATGTTGCCATC
>NW_017299650.1:0-662 GCF_001594075.2 Trachymyrmex cornetzi
TACCCCCCGCGCCCCGCACTCTCCTCTAGCCCCATGGGTTAGAATCCGCCTAGTATACCTACTGGCCTGCCCTTTCTTCGATTTTAGAAGTAACACCATACACGAAGTATCACAATTTAGGAGAATGCGATCAGTCTTGCGATACCCGCTTGTACGAAAGGTCCAGCAGCAGCAACAGCAGCAGCAACAGCAATGTACTCCGCTGTAGGAAGCAACACACGAAAAAATTATTACGTTCCACTTCATAATAATGATGAAACTCCATCATTTTCGAAAAGATGTGCCAAGTAAGTTTAAGAATCCACCATTTTTATACTTTTTCAAATTAACTATTTAATTAATTACACAGGCCTGCATGGTTTTGTTGATTGGGATTTAACTATGTTTTCTTACGTAATTTTTCGCGCTGAATCCGAATCCGGCGGCAGAATTGCTCTATCACGTTAGGTTTTTGAGAAAAGTGAGGTTAAAGGTGTTAAAACTGACGTTTTTTGACATATTTGTGATTTTTTTGCTAGCGAAGTAAATTTTTTTTTCTACTTCTGTTTACGTCATCTAAAAGTGTCAACATTTATCTTCAAAATATATTTTTTTTAACGTCGTACGTTTTTTTTTCACCGAGATAATCTCTGTGTAGTCACACAAAGAAAAACATTTTTGAC
>NW_017299651.1:0-392 GCF_001594075.2 Trachymyrmex cornetzi
ATAGTAACACATGTAGCTAAGAAAATTATTCAAATTGTATTCATAGATTTTTTATATCTGAACGTTATTAAGCCCAAAACCCAATGCGAGGCAATGATAGAAATAACATAATTTTAACCTATCAGAAATCGGATATACCGGAATTCACAGTTTTTGGGGTGCGTTCCAAAACGCAACTTTGGTAACTAAAATCTATAGTTAACGTAACGTAAACTATAGCTTATTAGTAACCAAAGTTACGTTTTGAAACGCTGCTAGGTTGAAATCGTGTTATACCAATCGCTATCGCTACTCCCTTGCATTGGCTGTGTTCCAATTTACTGCCAGCACTGAAAATGCTACAGTTTACGTTACGTGCACTATAGATTTCCAGTACTGGCAGTCAATTTTGG
>NW_017299652.1:0-3364 GCF_001594075.2 Trachymyrmex cornetzi
TGTAGATACCGTAATTTGGAAGATATTCGAGTCCATAGATTAAAATGACTCACCCTGTATATTAATTATTTTAAATACTTAAATACAACCAAGTTTCACAATTAATCGATTTAGAGTAGTTAAGCAAGGCGATTTCTAACCCATGGGGCTAGTGGGGCGCGGAGGTTCGTAGGCGCGGGGAAGGTCCCCGGTCGCCTCCACTGCCGCCACCGCGGAACCCGCGCCCGTAAAAGTACGACATCCCGAGGGGGTAACCACTTAATGTAATCGTGGGACAGTCCTCGAAATCATTATAAAATTTATACGAAATCTCTATGTATAATCCGATAATTACATATGCAACCACAATAAATCATTGTATAATATTAAATAAATTCGTATTTTACCAAATGACTTTATATGTAGTGTAAAAAATTATTTGTATATAATCAGATGAAATCATATGATGTCATGTAATCTGTGGGACAATATTTCAGCTAGTGGTTATCCCCTCGCGACATCCTTTATTCTTACGACGTATTTTTTACAATGCATTATTTTATACTAACGCGTTGAGGCAAAGGATGGGGAGTGAAATAAAGCAGTACATATATATGTGTGTGATACATATGTATGTGTGAAGAAATTACATCATAATTTTTTAGATTAACAATTTTTTAATTTAATAATATTTGTTTTACATAATTTTTTCTTACGCACAAAAAACTACAGCTAACATTTCGCAGTCGAGGAGCTGATTTTTATCAAAGTAATCGCTAGCGTATATTACATTTGGTATATCTTTAGCATCCGTTACAGGATGCGATATTTGAAAATCGTGTAAACTTTGTATAGACTTTCTCGACGATACCAACCAATTGATCGAATGCAAATTCAATGCATTTATCTAAGTTGAACATAAACAATATTGTTGATTCAGTCATTATTAAACGTACGTCGGATGATTCCAAGCATACAATTTTAGCATTTTCAATTGTACTGAATCGCACAGTCAGCGGTCCAACGTTAATAGAATTGCCCTTGTGGTGATTCCGAAGGCAGTTTTGAATGTTCCAACGTTGTTCATAGAGTCCTTTCCATGTTTCGATAGATAGTATTAATTCATTTCCACGATTATCTCCTATCGCAATCTCCTCGTAGCTCGGTGGGCCAACGTTGATATCAATTTCTAGAAATTTGTATCCCGTACGTGTCAATGCGTATTTCCTGCCTAGTATGCGAACCGCACGATGTACGGGCGCGCTATAGAGAAAAATATTAAATAATTAATTAAATAGTTAATTTGAAAAATTATAAAAATGGGGGATTCTTAAACTTACTTGGCACATCTTTTCGTAAATGATGGATTCATCATTATTCTGAAGTGGAACGTAATAATGTTTTCGTGTGTTGCTTCCTACAGCGGAGTACATTGCTGTTGCTGCTGCTGCTGCTGCTGGACCTTTCGTACAAGCAGGTACTGATCGCATTCTCGTAAATTGTGATACTTCGTATATGATGTTACTTCTAAAATTGAAGAAAGGGCAGGCCGTCCCTCTCTTTCCAAGAATTTCAAACGTGTCGCAACACGTTGTATCACGTCTTTCTACGTATTTTCTTTGTCACGAGTTTATACATACGTTTATACGTACATACGTTTATACGTACATACGTTTATACGTACGTTCATACATACGTTTATACACACGTTTATACATACGTTTATATATACGTTTATACATACATACATACATACATACGTTTATACATACATACGTTCATACATACGTTTATACGTACATACGTTCATACATACGTTTATACATACGTTTATATATACGTTTATACGTACATACGTTTATACGTACGTTCATACATACGTTTATACACACGTTTATACATACGTTTATATATACGTTTATACATACATACATACATACATACATACGTTTATACATACATACGTTCATACATACGTTTATGCGTACATACGTTCATACATACGTTTATACATACGTTTATATATACGTTTATACGTACATACGTTTATACATACACACGTTTATACATATGTTTATACATACGTTTATACGTTTATACATACGTTTATATATACGTTTATACGTACATACGTTTATACATACGTTCATACATACGTGTATACACACATTTATACGTACATACGTTCATACATACGTTCATACATACGTTTATACATACGTTTTATAAATACGTTTTATACACACGTTCATACATACGTTCATACGTGTATTACAAAGGAAGGGAAGAGAAAAGAAATTTAAAACATATTAAAACAAAAATCTTATAATGATGAATTACAAATTAATAACTAATAAGTTTTTACAAACTCCTTTAATTAAAATAATTAATAAAACCGTAAAATATGTATTACAGGCAATACGAGTCGACGCTGGTTATCAGTTAGCGCAATTTTTCTTAATACTGAATATATAAACCTTAACTTTGAACGTTTCCACTCATGGTTTGAATCTTCATCAGCAATCTTTCACCCTAGCGTAACGTTTAGAGTATTGTATGACAAAATGATATCTCCAACGTTTTTCCTCCCGAATATTGAACCGTTTACTGTTGTGAAGTAAGTCACATACTCATAAAGTTAGAAAGCTGAGTGGCAATGAGAACTCAAGCTAAAATTATATGAAAGATTAAATTATCGTATGTATAATTTGAAAATTGATATTCACCTCACCTCACATAGTCGACGCTTCTACAATGAACAATGAATCTCTCTTATTTAACATTTTTTAACTCGTTAATATGTTATAAATTATCGTCAAATTTTAAAAAATAACTGCGAAAACAATATGTGTCTTGTCATTTCGACAGTCAGTTAAATAATGATTTCTAAACAAGTGACATAGCGGTCAATTTGAAGATAAACAAATTTTTGACGAATAATGTATTACAAACAAGCCTTAAAGTTTATTAAGAATTTCAATATACGCATGAATTAAACCAATGGTATCATGTTGTAGATTCAGCCCATTGGTCTGTCGATAAATATGCATCATCTCTGATATCATCTTTTATTATAATAGTTTTCTACATCCAAAATTTCTACGTTTTGCCAATCAAAGTCATGATCGTTCTGCACTCACTATGTTATTAATCTATGTTCTGTGATCACTAAATGAGTGGATGTTGTACTGTGGATATGCTTTTTGTGTTCAGAAAGTCTGGTTTTTAATTTTCTCCCAGTTTGTCTCACATAGGAAGCATCGCAATCACGACAGTTGATCTTGTAAACCACATTCCTTTTCAATTCATTGTTTAAAGAATCCTTATAAACTTTAATAAAGCGATTCAACTTGTTCAAACTAAAAAATGAAACCCTATGGCAAAT
>NW_017299652.1:3426-5555 GCF_001594075.2 Trachymyrmex cornetzi
AAAACCATTTAACGCGTTCTTTAGCTAAATTGTTATTTGTTTTTTTATTAGCTGAACAAAAATTCAATTTATTTATTAATGTTTTTACTCTTTCATTAATGGTATCGAATATAAAATTTAGTGGATAATTGTTTTCTAAAAGTATCCTAACAACAAATTCAAGATTCTTTTTGTGAAATTGTGGATATGAAATATAAAAGGTTTTATCTACCAGATTGAAAATTATACCTTTCTTTTGCGAGATTGGATGCTGAGACAAAAAATTCAAAATTCTTCCCGAAAATGTTGGTTTTTGATACCAGTCAAATATTAATGAGTTATTTTTTAAAATTATAGTTGTGTCCAAAAAATTGATAGAATTACCACCCACTTCCAAGGTGAATTGTAACCTTGGATGGAATGAATTAAATTTTTCAAGAATAGAATCAATTTTAGAATTCGGTAAACAAAGAACGATGTCGTCTACATACCTGTAATAGAATGGTATATAATATTGAATATTACTCAACACCCAATTCTCTAAATCCATCATAACTAAGTTAGCAACAATCAGAGAAAGCGGTAAACCCATAGGCGTTCCAAAAGTCTGTTTGTAAAATTGATTGTCAAACGTGAAAAAAGTTGAATCCAACACTAAGCGAACAGCTTTGATAAATTCATTTTTCGGTAAATTACAATTCTTGCAAATAACGTCCCATCTATTGGAAAGAGCATCTATTGCTAAATCCGTTGGAGTGTTAGTGTAGAGTGATATTACATCCAAACTAAACCCATGATTAATTTTAATGTTTTTTAATTTTTGAACTAATTCAAAACTGTTCTCGATGTTATATTACATCCCGATAAAATTCTCTCTTTCGTTATTATAAATATATGATTCATACCTTATTTTTATTTTATCTCTAGGTTAATATTTCGTCATGGTCTTGATATTTCGTCCCTATTTTATCTTTATTTCGAAACCGAAAATTCCGTTTCTGTTTTATAGGGGGGTATATCTTTTTCTTTATTTAAACATTCAAACCAACAGATAGATCACGTATGTACCTTTATGCGTCACACAGATTATCTACTGTAAAAAATGTCTAAGAATATTCCACGATCTTTTTCAAAGAAGCATTTCTATTAAATAATAAATAAAAGCGTATATTAACAGTATATTAGTGATAATGTATGTTACATTTGTGTTTACAAATTAAGAAATTAGTAATAAAATAGAAATCTTCCTGAATGCGAGGACGAATATCTTTTTCTTCCTTTTTTCTTGTTTCTTCCAATGAAATCAAACTAATATTAGATATATAATTCAGAATGTAATAGATTCGCCTCGCATAAGGATGTTAGATAAGGAAAACCGAATTTTTATTATAAATTAAAACTCTCAACTATTACCTATTAAGACTAAACTTGTAGAGTGGGGAGTAGGGCTTACGCGGAGCCGTGCTACCTTATCTTAAGGAACCAAGCGCGAGTATAGGTCCTACCAAATTTTGAGGAGTGTTGATTGGTCCTGAAAAGACACTCCCATATTCATTTCCAAAATATAAAAGGAGTAGATATACAAGGGGGGTTTTGGACCACGGATACAGCCGCCTGGCTACCACCAGGCGGCGCTGGCGTCGCGGTCGCGAGAGGAACTACGGCGCGGGGGTGGAGGGGAGAGGATGGAGAAGACATGCTTGATGGCGCGGGGGAGGAGGGGAGAGGAGGGGAAAGGACCCGACGCTATCGGTGTTTACATAAACACTAGTAGCAATAATACGTGCCGCCATGCTGTGACACCGTGTATCATTGGGACCCTACTTACGTGAACGACAAAATTTTTATTCACATATTACTACATCGAGTTTTTCTTCTTGCGTATTAAAAACTAAAGCCAGTAGCTCGCAATCGACGAGCTGATACTTGTTAAAGAAGTAGCTATCGCGTATTTTTAATTCATCTTTGTCGATATACGACGCCAATTTTTCTAAACTTGTATTTAGAAACTTGAAGGAATCCATAAACCTTAATTTTACGCAATTTCTTTGAAAATTCTTTTCATTTTTGTCTTTGGTGCTATCTACATGTTTAGTGAATAAAATATATTTTTCCTTCGTTATCGGAAGGAGATCTACATTTCCATCGTA
>NW_017299652.1:5588-10405 GCF_001594075.2 Trachymyrmex cornetzi
GACAAGTTGTGAAATACAACCGGAATAGTATATGAATTTTTATAATTTAGATTACAGTTTGCATGTGCCGGACCGCGGTATCTACCGGTTAAGTGGCAATGATCGCGTACCCGCGTATCGTCCGACGGGAACGGCTTATCGCAAATATGACAACGCGCCGCGCTGCGGTACGCCTCCCATTGTTACTTTGATAACGTTTCCATGGGCACGTTAGCGGATACAATATCTTTTACGCGATGTGCCAAGTTTTTCAGTTCCTCGGCGAACCATGATATGCAATTTTCATCGCGTCGGAAGTGATACGATGATAACGAATTGTCGTACGAGCATCGCACGTAGTATCCTATGCTGAATACTTCGTGCCGCTGATACTCATACGACGACGCATCTTCCTTGTCAGGCTCCGTCTTCCTTAGGATGCACTCCAGGTCGGCGTAGACGATGAATGGAACGCGTTCCTGGTTGCGGTGGTTGCTGAATTCGAGCCATCTATCGTCCTCGCTCGGCAGGCGAATGGCGCAGTCGTTCAGTTTTTGGCAGTCTATTGTGTGCGACTGCAACCTTTCTCTCGAGCCAAAATAGTGCAGGCATCTGTAAATAGACAAATAATTTTTTTATTTTTTCACTTTTATATATATATATTTTTTTTGTCTTATTATACTTACCGGTCGCAGAAATATTTCTTAACCTTTTTATAAGTAAGTTGCGATCTCACAAGGCGGGATAGATCTTTTATCCACGTAAAGTGACCTACACCGTCGTCGCGTGGATCTTGCAGGTACAGGAGATTGACGTGTTTCTCCTTGTTGTCACCGGTGAGTCGCAGAGGAAGGATCTGCTTATTCTCGATGCCGTACACGTTGATCGACACAGCGTTTAAACGTTCGAATTTCGGAATGTCTTTTAATGTCATCGGAAACTCAATGTTTGTGAGATTTAACACTGCCGTGTAATGCGGGTACGACGATTTTCTATCCACATGACTTTTAGCTGGGTACAGAGCGGTGACCACCGACCACGCGAAGCATGCATTGTCCATGGATTTCACACTGTCCACCGCTTTCTTCAGCGTAATTTCTCGCGGCACCTCGAAGTGACATCCCGCGCGCAGGGGATTCAGTTTGTTCATGTTAACAGTCAAATTGAGAATTCGCGACAGCACCTACCCACTGTCGCGTTCCTGGAACTCTTCGAGCGATGTCAAGATAGGTTCGACGACGTGTCGTTCGTACCACTCGCGTACATCGGTGCATCTATATATCTCGCTGTTCTTCGTGTTTATACTTTTATTGGCACGTTTGTCTTTCGTCGCGAACTCGCCGTTGAACGCTGTGTTCACTTTCACACTACCGTGTCTTTCCACAGCGTCTCGCACTCGCTCTAGCACTACATCGCCAGCGTCTTCCAAAAACCGCCGCGGCTCGATGTGATTAGAGTTTATCACCGCGCCTGTCGCACTATACGACTCTCGAATGTTGTTTCGATCTCGCGCCATCGAAGTCCGTAACCGGCACCCACAGGCACGAATCTTCCACGCACCGAATCCTTCAAACTCTCGAGCCTCGCGATCCTCGCCACCACAGATTGTCTGTGTCCAACGGCGAGGCGTGGACGCTTGGTACGACTCTGCTCTTCAATAAATTCTATTAGTTCGTCGCATCGTTGTTCCCATGCGACGTACTCTTTTCTAGTATTCAGCTGGACCGCTTCCTCTATCAAATCGCTCTCCATGTTATCGGTTGCGTTGACTAATGACGCGGTGTGTCTAAATCTTCTCATTTTATACCATTTACTTGGTCACGTGATATTTGTATCGTATTACATTGATGATGATGTCACCATTCGAACATGTTGAATGATATGTCGAATGTTCGTGAAGAATCTAGTCACGTGACATGTACACTATTTGGCAACGTCGCATTTATATCAAATCGCATCGATAATGTCACCGCCAAACATGTCGTGACATATTGTGACTTGTCGCGGCATGTCCTTGAAAAATCTTTGATTACGATAAATCTAATAAAGCCGTCGACGCTTGCGAAATTACAAACGTCGCATTTTTGTTGTATTAAATTACATTGATGTTATCGCGAGACGCATCAAATAACAAATACGATGTGGCAAACACCTAGCGTAAGATTTATGATAAAAATTCAAATATTAAATGTGAATTATTAGTTACACTATGGATGATAATATATAGTATATGGAAAATAAACGAATATTTAAATTGTATGTCTCAGCGTTTGAAAATTATTCATTCCTTCCGTCTTTGCGATATTTATTCCTTCTTTTCCTTCCTACTTTCTTCGTAGTATTATATTACATGTGCCGACAGCATCATCGTGATCGATGATATTATCGCGTCCGATAATATCGCTGCGCTCGCTTTAAAAGCATTATTAGAATATAATCGAATAAGTACAATATAAATAAAAAAATATATATGTATATGTATATATTTTGCGTATGAGAATAAGAGTAAAAGGGATCACATAGGAAGCTGCAATGAGAAAAAAGATCGTAAGTATAGAATGCACATTAGTCGCAACGTGCGGCATAATGCATCGAGAGAAAGATGGTTGGTATATGAGATAGCGCGCACGCGGCAGCGCTGCTTAATATCTCAATAATGCGCATAATGGTAACATTTGATAGCCGGATTGAAACATTTACAAGATGCTGCGAAACGAATACAAGGACAACTTTATAAGCGTTGGACTGCTAGCCGTCAGAATTTGCACGATGAACGATGTTACGCTCGTACGCCTCGATTCTTCGTCCGTACGCATGATGATGGCCGAAACGACGCTACGCCGCATGTTTGTGTTTGATGGATGTATCGATGTAACGTTCGAACGATTAGTTCGACTCGTCGATACGGTTGATGTCAAGTATACGCGGTTCTCCAACATCGCGTCCGAAGACGCTATACGCGACTAGCTACTTCTTTAACAAGTATCAGCTCGTCGATTGCGAGCTATTGGCTTTAGTTTTTAATACGCAAGAAGAAAAACTCGATGTAATAATATGTGAATAAAAATTTTGTCGTTCACATAAGTAGGGTCCCAATGATACATGGTGTCACAGCATGGCGGCACGTATTATTGCTGCTAGTGTTTATGTAAACACCGATAGCGTCGGGACCTTCCCCCTCCTCTCCCCTCCTCCCCCGCGCCATCAAGCATGTCTTCTCTATCCTCTCCCCTCCACCCCCGCGCCACAGTTCCTCTCGCGAACGCGACGCCAGCGCCGCCTGGTGGCAGCCAGGCGGCTGTATCCGTGGTACAGGACCCCCCTTATATATCTACTAAAAGGAACTGCCAAAAGCAGTCGAAAAACAGTTAATTCTTTTATTCAGTTTAGTTCAGTTCAAGACAGTTAATTCTTTTATTCAGTTTAGTTCAGTTCAAGTCAGTCATTCTTTTATCCAAGACAGTCATTCTTCAGTCCAATTCAGTTCAAGACAGTTAATTCTTTTATTCAAGTCAGTTACATAGTCATACAGTTAATTCTTTTATTCAAGTCAGTATTTTATTCATTCTTACTTACAGTTTAGTCAGAAATCAACTATATCAAGGTGAGAACTATCCTCGCGCTTCCTCAGAAATACACTCTTATATTTTCCTTTTTTTATTGTTCTGTTTCACTCTTATATTTTTCTTTTTATTATTAAACGAAAATATTGAATATATCAAATCGTTGAAACCTAAATCTCTGCTCTGCGTCTCACTCAATTACATTCAAGTACATATATATGAGTATCCGAGGGGCTGTTGCGACTGTCGCTGCCAATAGCGTGGCCCCCGTCTTACAGCAGTTCTTCTGAACATTAATAATTTTTGCATTATTTCCATGCCTACTAAAGGCGGACGAAGACAGCGAGAAAAGGGATTAAGATTTCAAATAAAATCAGCTCTCATTTCAAATCACGATCCTTTCCCATATTTCGAAAAACTAGCGCAATTATTAAATCAAAAGAAACCAGTAGACTCACCCCGGGAACGCGTATATACTCTCAACCGATTAAAGATCAATCTTACGTTTCCGAATTACAAGAAAATTCGAAAAGCCGATCCACGTAGATTCGCCTATAAGCTTCGTAACCTTTTTGGCACCGGATTCAAAATTCCCCTTCCGAAAAACTATCCAATACTTCCCAGTGAACATTATTAACCGCACAACCTAATCTCCGATCCCCGAGTAAATTGCTTAAATGCATTGACTCAAAAAACGGAGAAAATCTCAATAGCATTACGTAACAGTTACTAGCCGCTTTAGGAATGCTTTTTACAATCAGACCATGTAAGAACGCTGCAAAATTATATAATGTACTATCCAAAAAGGATATGATGATTTTAAATGGGCAATTTAGTTTATGCACTTTTGGCAACGCATAAGCCCTTAGAATGTTACCATCACTACAATAAAGTTGTTTGTAGGTTAATTCCGAAATGTAATTTTGTTTTTTCCATCCTGCCAACAGTTGCCTCAAGTTGTAACGATGCACCCCCATAAGTGCATCATTCCCGGCAACACTGCCGGGAAATGTTGACAGTGGCGTACGGTGAGTCAACTTTGAACAAAAAAAATGTTTATAAATGGTATAAGTTATTCCAAGAGGGCCGAGAAAATGTTAACGATGAACCTCGCTCTGGACGCCCCAGAAAACCCCCCAAAAACCGACGAAAATGTTCAGGAAGTGAAAGAAATTGTGTTGAAAAATCGTCGAATCACGATTAGAGAAATAGCTGATGATCTTAACATATCGTTTGGCTCATGCCAATCAATTTTAACGGACGTTTTGGGTATGA
>NW_017299652.1:10829-22332 GCF_001594075.2 Trachymyrmex cornetzi
CACACGTCGTTACTAGTGAGTAGTTTTTTGGCCAAAAACAATACTGTCATCATGCCTCAGCCACCGTATTCACCAGACTTGACCCTCTGCGACTTTTTCCTCTTCCCAAAATTGAAAAGACCCATGAAAGGACGAAGATTTGCGACGATTGAGGAGATTAAGGCTGCATCGCTGGAGGAGCTCAAGGCAATACCCAAAAGTGCATTTCAGAAGCGTTTTGACGACTGGAAAAAGCGCTGGCACAAGTGCATTGTATCAGAGGGGGATTATTTTGAAGGGGATAACATAATTTTTGATGAATAAATGAATATTTTTTTATAAAAATGAAAAGTCACCTTACTTTTTGATCACACCTCGTACATCAGGAGGATGTCCGGTTATGGCGGCGCGGATTTCCTCGAAATCTCACTGCGGATCGATTCTCATTAATTCACGAAATGGCAAAAGAGAAAAGAAAAGGGGGGAACTTACTGTTATCTGACAGAGCGGTGAGACTGGATAGTTAGCCCTCGGTTCGTTGGTCTCGGTTGGGCCTCTCCAACGGTTAACTTCTTTTGCGAACTGAATTTAATGTTTCAATATATTTGAAAATGCACTGTTTAGTGCTAAAGTGTACGCACTGAGTTTTAAAAAAACTTTTTCTGTCTTTCTGCCTCTCTGCTGACTTTCTGACTTTCCTATCTCTCTGACTTTCCTATTTTTTCTGCCGCGTGTCCCGCGATATCGCGGTTTATATAGGGATAGTTTATGGGGAGGTTCCATGATAGGATGTGTCTAATTGGAAAATTAGGGAATCAGATTTGCAGGATTCTGAAGTGATACGGTTTTGGTTCGTCATTGGAAAATTGCCCTCCGGTTAGCTTCGCCCACAGTGTCATTTTTTATTCATTCTCACGTTGAACGATGGATAGATATCTCTGGATTAGTTAATCGAGAGTCGCGGTTCGTGTTGATATTTCTCAGTGTCGGAAAATGTCATATTACTAGATTTATAACCCTATCTTTAGCCTAAGCGTGAGACCATTATCGTTGGGCCCGCGTGATATCGGTGCGAGATGGTTAAACATTTCATCTTCTTTCGAGCGTCGGTCCGCGGTATCGCTCTTATTATCGCGGGGATTATTTCGTGACTTGGCTTAGTCTTGGTACCAACGCTGTTTGATGTTGATTTTCGTTTTCCACGATGCTCAAAAAGAGGTTTGATAGTCAATGCTACGAAAGAGTTTTTATCGCGGATCTTTCAATTTTAGCCAATCATTTCGTGACCTGGCTTAGCGCCTTGGTACCAACGCTATTTGGTGATTATTTGATATTGACTTTCATTTTCCACGATGCTCGAAAGGAGATTTAACGTTTGATTATCGGCACTATGAGAGAGTTTTTATTGCGGGTCTCTCGATTCTAGGCAAACAAGATTTTGTGGCTGGAACTTTTCTCGGATTTGTGTTATCAATTGGATTTGTTCATATCTTACTTCGTTGATTGAACGGTCGCGAAACGAAGAAATCGTGGAGTCCACCGAACGTAACACAATCATCATCGGTTTTTGGACCATGGTGAAACATTTGGAAATACGCAGCTGACAATGAGTATAGGGACTCGTGTGATGACGCAGGAGGATAAAAACTTTATTTTTGTCTTCGTTGATCTCGCTGAGGATGATCCCAAGAGGTGGTCGAAACGTTCGAGTATACAGCAAGTGAAATGTACTTAATTTATTTATACTGTGATGTGACGTTTACACCATCCGTCACAAGAGTTTGATTTAACCGAAAATAGCGCGGCATTTTCGTCCCGTTGCGGAGGGCTATGGCGTTTCGCTAGATATTAATTAATTCACTAGATAATAACTAATCATATTTGTTCTAATAGCATAGGAAATTTGTTAATACAGCAAAGATAACTTTCTGGAAAAATGAATCTATTATAAAAGTCAACATTTGTAACAAAACATGCTAACTAAGATAGCGCATACTTTTGTTGCTATAATGAAGAAACTTATTACATTAGCAATCTTCATTGTAGCAAAGAATCAGTTGCTCTAACAATTCAAGTTAATTAAGACAACAAATTCTGATAAATACATGGTTTTTATTTTAATACAATAAAAAAAATGCAATTCTTGAATTATTGAATAATATAACAATAAACGCATATACAATTTTTATTTAAAGTGTTACTTAAACATATTAAACTGGATATTTATAGTACGCAGAATGCGGTAACAAGATTAGAACCTAATCTAACCTAATTATATGTCACATATAGATTCTGGACATAAACACAGGACGCACTGAAGTTAAATTTTCGCGTTCTGCGTTTTGCGTCTTACGGCCGAAAATATGTTACGCAAGTCACATTAATAAATGTATAACCTCTACTGAAATCTGTGCTTACAATAACATATTCCCTACGATAACGACGCAACAACACTACTACTCGCGCCATGTCTACTAGACGCGCAACGCCTCAACGACAATTCGCGGAGGAAAAATAGGGCACTCAGCGCATAGAGCAAGAGAAAGCACGCAAAGCATGAACATGCCGCTGCCCTTGAAGGCCTCATCTTTCAAAGAATTGCAAATGTGTAATGCAGTAAAGAGTATACAAAATCCAAACCAAAAAAAAAACTTTTGTAGAGAGAACTTAGTTTGTGATAATCTAGCGCATGTAGTAAGTAAATTAAGAAAATTATTATGATGGGAACTAGACTAAAAGATAAAGTTTATTATTAAATGATAGATGTAAATTAAAACTTGCTTAAGACTAATAATTCGACCCATTCGATACCTCAGTAATTTTAATTCGAAACATTGTTACACCTTCATTTCTTAATATAACAAGTTCAAGATGCCAGACTTAAACTTAAATTATCTTCAGATCCAGCTATGGTAAGGATGTAATTCTTCGTTGTTAAATTAAAATTCGTTACTTATATTAGAACATTCGTCATACAAAAAACAATGTTTCGAATTAAAATTACTGAGGTTGTTAATGGATGAACAACTGCATTAGATAAAGACCTCAAAAAATTGTCTGACTTTAGACTAAGCGACTATATGTATTATATACAGATTAACTTGAAGGACTAACCAATTATGTATCAAATTGTTATAGTAATGTTGAGGTTAGTTTTTTGAAATTGGTAATTACGTTTAGAGCATTAAGATAGGGTTGACACATTAATATTACGAATTTACCGAACTTAATTATGTATATTTAAATAATTACTTTGTATTATACTGAAGAAGGCTACATTACTAGCCGAAACGTCTATATAGCGAATTATGAATGACTGTTACATGTAAGAGTTTTGTTTTCATAGGGTTAATAAATTTTATATTGATGACAGTTATTCTATTGACATTAATATTCACCGATAAAACCTGGTGTGTGGTGCATGCTCTCTACTTTTGTCGTTATATACAGGGTGTTTGAAAATTACCGAGTAATCGATCACGAGCAGGTAGAACGGACCGAATTGAATCGAAAATTCTTATACCATTTTGTAGGTTGCGCAATAGTTAACGAGATATTAACGTTTAAAGATAGTCGAATAAGCGCGTCCGGCCGGCCTACTGCTGCCGAATATACAACCTACCGTCCCCACCGACAGAAATGCCAATTTTGTTACGGTTTACGACATCGAGACTAGCGTCATCGGTCGGCCGCCTGGCGCAACCGGTAGCACACACACAAGCACAAGCTCAAGTACGTGTGACTCTGGTAGCAGAAGCCAGCCGAATCGCTCTGTCCTCGTCGCACTAAGTTCAGTGATGCACATCTGGCTCCCGGGCAACACGAGAATCATCCCCACCACTCTCGCTGTCTCGCTCCCTCTCGCGCAGCGGCTTCGCGAGACGGAGCGAGACAGCGAGAGTAGTGGGGATGATTCTCGTGTTGCCCGGGAGCCAGATGTGCATCACTGACTAAGTTCTCTCCTTGTTCGCCTTTGGCGCGCTGAAAGCGAACGAGACAGCGAAAGAGCAACTGAGAGAGAGAATCCTTCTCGCTGACTCGCTGTTGTGTCGTATATAGCCGTAGCTCGTTCCACCGAATGAAGCGTCAAGCGACCGAAATGTTTTCTCGGGCGATCGGCGTGTATCAAGAGGCATAATCAAGAAGCATAGAGGACATTTTAGATATATATATATATAATTATCGTAATAATTCTTAATATGTCTTTAATAATATTAAAATTATATATATATATATATACAATAATTTTTAATAATATTTTTAATAATATTAAATTATATACACATATATACATGTGTGTAATTTTACAATAATTTTTTATTTGCTTATTAAAAAGCGAATCGGTTTCTTTCTATAGGTATTGCTCGAAGACTACACATATGAGAGTAGTATATGATTACTGCATTTATTAAAAATTAACTTGTGTGTCCGTGCATGCGTGCGTGTGTGGGTCTATACACACACACACACACACACACACACAAGTTAATTTTTAATAAATGTAGTGATCATATACTACTCTGATATGTGTAATTTTCGAGCAATACCTGTAGGAAGAAACCGATTCGCTTTTTAATAAGCAAATAAAAAATTATTGTAAAATTACATAACATATAAAGGCTTTCAACAACGTATTATCTACACATTTTATTCATTGTCACATCGGATAATTACGTTTGACGTTTTCAAATGCGGTATATAATCCATATGATCGCGTTTTCGCGTATTCTCAAGGATCTCGGTTTGTCGACGCGACGCGCGATGTTATTATTAAAATCTCTCTTTTTCTATCTCCCTCTTTCTTATATATTTTACATATTAATCAGAACAAAGTTAGATGTTTTAGATAATATTATGATGCGTACTGGAACGAAATATGTTAAATTACAATTTGTAGGTATGACAGTATCCACTCTTGGCCAACATATACGTCTTTTCATTTCAGAAATACGTTATAATAAAAAATAAATTGTAACATTTTAGATATTATTTAAACGTTAATTGTTAAAAAATTATTCTACATTTGTTTTGGACATTTATTTTAAATAACGTACATATTGTTGCTCGACGGAAACCGCGAGAAGGTGGTGGTCTCTTCCGTCAGGAGGGAAATGTAAAAAATTACATTTGAGGATGGGAAGGATCTCGAGCGTACAAATTAAACCTAATTTCGTTATACAAAACAATATTTTTTATACGTTTATTCTTTTCCTATTTAAGCGTGACGATCGCGGACAATATTTTTTACACGCTTTTAAGCGTGATGTCTCCATTGACAATATTTGTTAAACGCTTATCCTTTTACCTATCGATTGTAAATGGTTTTAAAACTTATATGTAAATATTTAATTTTAACTTATTTAAGCTGCAGATGTTAATGATGTTGCTGGACCCTCGTAGGCAAATTGAAAAGATGTCCCATTAGATTATTAAAATATTGTCCGTAAATACAATAGGTATAATAAGCTTTAAGTCTTAAGCCTTAAGAAATAGACGAATCGTAATCGATTATTCTTCTCATATTTACCTGATCAATTTTTTAAGGTTTAAGACTTATATATATCAGGCTTATTGCATTTATTATGGTTTAGTCTAAATTCATTACACTTAAAAGCGTGTAAAATATATTGTCCATGGAGACATTACGTTTAAAAGCGTATAAAAATATTGTCCGCGAAGACATCACGCTTAAATAGGAAAAGAATAAACATATAAAAAATATTGTTTTGTATAACGAAATTAGGTTTAATTTGTACGCTCGAGATCCTTCCATCCTCCTTACCTTCACATATACATACACATACACAGGAAAATGCAAAAAATTACATTTTATGAAGTAAAAAAATGTAATTTTTACATTCCCCTTCTGACGGAAGAGACCACCACCTTATCGCGGTTTCCGTCGAGCAACAATATGTACGTTATTTAAAATAAATGTCCAAAACATGTAGAAAAATTTTTTAACAATTAACGTTTAAATGATATCTTAAAATGTTACAATTTATTTTTTATTATAACGTATTTCTTAAATGAAAAGACGTACATGTTGGCCAAGAGTGGATACTGTCATACCTACAAATTGTAATTTAACATATTTCGTTCCAGTACGCATCAAAATATTATCTAAAACATCTAACTTTGTTCTGATTAATATGTAAAATATATAAGAAAGAGATAGAAAAAGACAGATTTTGATAATAACATCGCGCGTCACGTCGACAAACCGAGATTCTTGAGAATACGCGAAAACGCGATCATCATGTGGATTATATACCGCATTCGTAAACATCAAATGTAATTATCCGATATGACAATGAATAAAATGTGTGGATAGCACATTGTTGAAAGCCTTTATATGTTATGTAATTTTACAATAATTTTTTATTTGCTTATTAAAAAGCGAATCGGTTTCTTCCTACAGGTATTGCTCGAAAATTACACATATCAGAGTAGTATATGATCACTACATTTATTAAAAATTAACTTGTGTGTGTGTGTGTGTGTGTGTGTGTGTATAGGCACACACACGCACGCACGCACGGACACACAAGTTAATTTTTAATAAATGCAGTAATCATTTACTACTCTCATATGTGTAGTTTTCGAGCAATAACAGTAGAAAGAAACCGATTCGCTTTTTAATAAGCAAATAAAAAATTATTGTAAAATTACACACATGTATATATGTGTATATAATTTAATATTATTAAAAATATTATTAAAAATTATTGTATATATATAATTTTTTAATATTATTAAAGACATATTAAAAATTATTACGATAATTATATATATATATGTATATATGTGTGTGTGTAATATATCTAAAATGTCCTCTATGTCTCTTGATACACGCCGATCGCCCGAGAAAACATTTCGGTCGCTTGACGCTTCATTCGATGAAATGAGCTACGGCTATATACGACACAACAGTTAGTCAGCGAGAAAGATTCTCTCTCTCAGATGCTCTTTCGCTGTCTCGTTTGCTCTCAGCGCGCCAAAGGCGAACAAGGAGAGAACGTAGTGCGACGAGGACAGAGCGAGTCGGCTGGTTTCTGCTACCAGAGTCACACGTACATGAGCTTGTGCTTGTGTGTGTGCTACCGGTTGCGCCAGGCAGCCGACCGATGGCGCTAATCTCGATGTCGTAAACCGTAACAAAATGGGCATCTCTGCCCACCGATTGCACGGCGCGTGGGCCGCTGGGAGTGGGGATGGCCTGCTAGGCGTGCCGTTCCAGTCACGACGATTAGTGGCAGTTCCCACTCCCCGCGCGCCTCGCTTTCGATGGCGGATATTCGGCGCTTTAGAAATAATATCTCAATTATCGCGAAAATTGGGAAATAATCGAAAACTCTTTGAAAAAGTGCATCTTTTCAAGTGACTATTATCTTACCAGGTATGTAAATATGAAACCGGAATTTACCAATAGATGGCCATAGCTGTCAATGTAGTTGCCGTCAGACCGCGTCATTGACGCCATTTCCTTGTTCTGACATCTGACAAAGATTTTCAACTCACAACAATACAAGTTTCATACAATAGTATAGTTTGTAATAGCGTTGAACATGTCGAATTTTGTGCCTGAAAACTACAATTTGCGGACAGCATTGATTTTCTGTTACCATATCAATAGCTCAAAATTGCTCGTTATGCTCGTGTAGCACACGCGGATGAGATTCGGCAGAGATTGACGTCGAGAAGCGTCTTTTACCATAGCAATCCCTGCCTAGGATACGAGAATTTTACTTATAAAAAATGAAACAGTTAAGATCCTAAATAAATAAATGTTTGCAGTCTATAGAATTTTAGATACTACAAAAAAAATGCATACCATAAATAACAAGGGCGCTTGTTAGGAAAGAAAGTATACGACGATAGAATACAAGTACGACATCCTTTTTTTTCCATTGTCCGTTTATGATCCAATTTTCACAATATCTTGCGTTTTTTCTTATTCTTTTTACTAGCGCAAAGGATTGGTAGTAAATCTGATGGATGGGTAGTAAAAGAAAGTACATATATATAGTGCTACGAACGAATTTATTTTTATTCACACATCTTATTACACCGCGCGCGCGATTTTTCATACGTATTTAAAAAAACTAAAGCTAATAGCTCGCAATCGACGAGCTGATGTCCATTGAAGATGTCGTTATCGCGTATAGCGTTCTTGGACGCGATATTGGAGAATCGCGTATATTTGGCATCGACCGTATCGACGAGTCGGACTAATTGTTCGAACATTAGATCGATACACCCATCAAACTCGAACATACGGTGTAGCGTCGTTTCGGTCATCATCATGCGTACGGATGAAGAATCGAGACGTACGAGCGTAGCATTGTTATGCAACGTGCAAACTCTGACGGTTAGCGGTCCAACGCTTATAAAATTGTCCTTGTATTTGCTTCGCAGCATCTTGTAAATATTCCATCGCTGCTCGTACAGACCCTTCCGCGTTTCGAGAGACAGCGACAATTCGTACCCGCGATGATCACCCAGAGCGATCTCCACGTAACTCGGTGAACCAACATTGATTCCAATTTCCAAATACTTGTAGCCTGTATTCGTCAGGTCGTAACGTCTGCTCAGTAAGCGCACCGCGCGACGCTCCATGCTGTGTATATACATAATGTTGAAAAAAAACGTTATTTATTGTATAAAACGTTGAAACTTACACGTTATATTCCTTCTTCACGTCGTTCGGTGCGCTACTCTCTTTGGCGAAGTACATTTTCAACCGTTCGTACAAGCGCGTATCGCAAGACTGATCGCGTCCTCATAAATTGTGATATATATAGTAATACTTCCAAAATCGAAGAAAAGGCAGGCTGTCCCCCTCATTCCAAGAATTTCGAACGTGTCGCAACACGTTTTATCATGTCATTCGACGTATTTTCTTTGTCATGAGTTTATACGTACGTTTATACATGCATACATATGTTTATACCTACATACATATATACATACATATATACGTTTATACGTACATACATACATAATACATACATACGTTTATACATACGTTTATACATACATTCATACATACGTTTATATATACGTTTATACGTGTATTCCAAAGGAAGGGAAGGGAAGGGAAGGAAAAAGAAATTTATAACATATTAAAAAAAAATCTCATATTTTATTTTAAACTTGATACATTATTTTTGGCGTTGCGACCACCAGTTGTATATTTTAAATACATTTTGTAACGCACAATTCTTCATATGTTTTACACATCGCATAGTATTGGTAACATCTAGATTATGTAAAGAATCTATATCTTTGTAATCAGCATCCAAGGTCTCAATGGTCAAGTTGTCGCCATCGAATACATCGGCCAGCCATTCGCGTTTTTCATGTCTTTTAACGTATACGAGAGCCTTATTATCGTCATTCTCTTCCACATCAATTACAGCCATTGTAATCAGGCGTTTCGCCATGCTGTACGGGATCATCCCGTCTTCCCATTGCAATCCATGGTGACAAGCACTCAGCCAAGAAGCGCAATACTTTTCTTATTTTGTCAAGAAACTCCATGGTATGGGACATGTAAAAATGTAATGAAAGAGAATGACTCATTTTCTCAATACCGCCACTTACTTCACAATAAATTTCTTTCCAACGATAAATCCTTGCAGATCCACAAACGTTAGTACGGCCATGGCGAACGATTTTTCGAGACTGCGATCGATTTAGATGAATCGTATATTTTATAGCATGTCGGAGAATGCACTTAGATGATTTTGCGCACAACGATGGTCAACGGATTGTACTGAGCCACACGATCATGTATGATGAGACAATAGGCTGTTGTATTTGCGGGCACATTCTCCTTGCAGTCAAATTCTATGCGTACGTCCACAGTGGCACTCTTGACGGATTCGTTTTGTCGCGAGCAATCAATGACCACAAAAGGTCCTCCTCGGGTAAATGAGAGCACGTTGAGTAGCGTTTCGAAGCAATCGATTTCATAATACGCTCTACGAAAACGGGAGTATATATCAAACAGGACGACGTATCTCTTCTTACCAAAATCCAGATTTAAATCGTCGTACGGATAAAACGTTGAATTTAAATAAAGTTTCACATTACTCAAATTACAATCGTCGAACACGCTACCATTTTGTGACATGACATTCTTTCGACCGGTCTGCACACTGAAAAAAGAGTTTAGTTGGATTATTTGGAAATCTGGTAGATTCAACCAGTATGTCTGTTCAAAAACGGACGAAACAGAATTCTTGTAAGAATTACTGAATGAATTTGATTAATTCCTTCTAATTAAATCTACCAGAATTTCTTGTTGGTCCAATAATGCCTTCCCGTTGAATCTACCAGATTTTGTTGTTGAGCGAACAATTATTTTCGTAAACTCTACCAGAACTTCTTGTTGATCGAATAAATTTTTCTCGTTAACTGTGTCAGATTTTCTTATTGGTCTAATAATGCCTTCCTGTTGAATCTATCAGATTTTCTTGTTGAGCGAACAATTATTTTCGTTAATGTATTACTAACCTTTAAAAATTTCTACATATTTCTCGAAATTCCATTTGTGAAGAAGAGAAGATGTTTTTTCATCAGCAATGCTACTCAATAATATTCCACTTTTTCTCCGAATTTTTGACACAGATCACAGTACATATGACGATTTATTGTTAGAATTGTTCATCTAATTGAACTTGCAATTTCGTTATTTCACAAGACTTCACTTCACGATACATGCTCGACACTCGACTACGATCAGCCACCGATATACGATCACGCGATGTACGAAACAATATACGTTATCCGCTCGACTCGCGCGACTTGCGCGAACTTGCACAATGATGCAACTACCAGGATACGCTAGCGTTAACAAGAATTCTGGTAACGTAGCGTATGTCTAGTGAATATAACTAGAAGTTTTGTAGATCCAACTGAAAAATATTAAATAGATCCTTATAGTATAATCTACCAAATGGTCTAGTCATAAAATTTTGAATCCTATTATAATAACCAGAAATTCTGCTAGATTTAACCAAAATGCATTTAACCATATACATCTTGTTGATATAATCAAACCATTTTTCTCAGTACAGAGCAAAGATAACGTATCGCGGCTTCTCAAGCTAAATCGCCGTTTTTGACAGCCCATGAATGTTTTGTTGTATTCTGTAACAGAGGATACTCGTACAGATCCCACGAGCAAAAACTCATGCTCAGATAACGACCGCTTTCCAATGTTCGCAGCATTGATAATTTATTGATCTCGTTTAACGCAACGTGAGGCATCCGCCACTGTACTTTAAATAATTCAATTTCAGACTCCGTCACAGGATTTCCCACCAAGCAATTGTTGTCGTTGCGCTCGTATCAAAATCAATTCGTGACGAGCGTTGACGATCAGGCGTCTGTAATCTTCGCAAAAGACCAACAGCATGCTGAGCGGTACGCAAAAATTAAAGTGTCCTTCCTCCGTGTCGGATCTAGTGTTCCATCCAGCGTTGAGCGCAATCAAAGCTTTATCGTACGTCAGCGA
>NW_017299652.1:22418-22869 GCF_001594075.2 Trachymyrmex cornetzi
CAATTATTTACAAGCGTCGTTGGCATCTGATCGTTTTTCTTTTTCACCGTCAATCTTCCTTCGACGTAAAGAAAACTTTCACACGGTAACGTGTACAAATCCTGTTACTATATTGGTATTCTTATTTCATCGCTGTATCCGAAAGTTGTATTGGCGAACGGGTTGTACGTGTGAGTCTCGATCTTGACGATGCGATCGTCAAAGATCGGCTCACCGGTAATATTCAAGATATCAATCATTTCAAAAGTTGCGCACCGCGAATCCCAAAGATTGTAAAAATTTAACATTCGACGCGCTAAGCTTCTTCTTGCTGATGCAACCGGATGAGCGAGTGTTGTCGAGTTGTGACGTCACCGGCCTTGTAAAGAATTCTTTATCTCTGTACATGCGCTCCGCTCCGTTCAATACGAGCATCTCACGCTCCCGTTATCGCTGTCGCTGTCGCTGTCGC
>NW_017299652.1:23051-23562 GCF_001594075.2 Trachymyrmex cornetzi
TTGCCGTTGCTGTGTGCACCCGCGGTCACGTTACACTCTACTCGAATAACGTTTACGTTCATTATGTTGATCGACACGTTCGATTCATTTTTGCGGTCGCAGTATACACTTAGACGAGAATCCCAGCAGCGATCCAATGCTGTTGAGCTTTCCAAAGTTTATTCTGTAGGCGCATCTAATCTCGCATCTCATCGTGTTGTAGTTTGCGCGGATTGTTATCGGATATTCCGCACCCTCGCCATCATCGCCATCATCGTCATCATCGGTGTTATAGTCGCTGTTATAATTGTCAACGATTTCAAGCGCGTCGCGGCGTGAATGCAAAATCGCACGTTTCAAAAATTCATTTATGTCTCGTACTTCGTACGAACCTTCGGGAATTGTAATTTCTGCGTCGTCTTTGTCGAAATAAAATTTATTATTTAATTCGTTTACGTTCGGTATCGTGTGATAAGTCTCAAAAATCATCAGACCGAGTTCGTAATCACCGTCACTCAAATCTATGGCGGGG
>NW_017299652.1:24959-25460 GCF_001594075.2 Trachymyrmex cornetzi
GTCGCCATGCGAACGTCGACTGCTTCTATCTTTGTCAAACGTACGCGAGGATACCTAAACATCTGATACGCGACAACTCGAACCTGCTGATCCTGTTTAAACAGGACGGTACCAACTTGAAACATGTTTACAACGATCATGTGAATACCGACATGTCATATGACGAATTTTACGCGTTGTGCCGCGACTGTTGGCAACAAAAATATGGTTTCGTAGTGATAGACAAAGACAGTGCGCTCACAAATAGACGATACAGAAAAGGATTTAACGAGTTCGCGATACCGTAACGTAACCAGTCGTCATCGATACTTAACCAGAGACAATCATGGCAGATGTGCGCGAGCGCGAAAAAATCGTGAGGGAGATCGAGAAGACGAGCGAGTCGATCCGCAAGAAACATCGCGCTCTGAAGACCAGTAGATTCGAGGAGGGCATCGCGTTGGATAGACATTTTAAACCTCTTATCGAGCCGTTGCGACTTTTCGCCGACAATCCCGGCGA
>NW_017299652.1:27019-27317 GCF_001594075.2 Trachymyrmex cornetzi
TACGAGCACGAGTTGCATCGCGCTACTCATCCGGATGTGTATCTCGTGGAAAAAGTACTGCGCAGGAAGGGAGACAAGGTGTACGTCAAGTGGCTGGGAATCGATGGATCGCACAATTCATGGATACATAAAAGCAATGTGATTTGATATAATTTTGATTCATGTATTTTTTTATTCTACATATAAAAAATATATATCTACATAAGGATATAAACGTGTAAAATATTTTTTATTATCCCTTCCATCTTCGTTTTGGAGTATACAGATATAAAATACTTATAAGTGTACGATACATGAA
>NW_017299652.1:27563-28690 GCF_001594075.2 Trachymyrmex cornetzi
TAATTCATGTCAAGGTATTCGATAATGTCCCCATGGTAATGTTTTGGTTGAATTCGGTATAATGTATCGTTTGTCGTCTTACGGACTTAGAGCGATTTTCATCTCAGATATCGTATATACTTGATGTAATTTTGATCTTATGCATAATTGTTGGCGCGAGTCATTTCAATTTCATCGTTTAAACATCGGGTGTAATCATCGAACGTTATAGTTCGCGCTACGATGTTACTTTTGACACCTTTCGCCTTTTTTGTGTCCTTTTTATTCTTAACGCATACATTTTCGCTCTGAGTCCGACGAATTCAGTCAATATTGCGCCATTATTTTCATCCTTCATTAAACCAGGCACTTTTTTGTTCGCAAGTGGTATACCATATACATTATCGGTAGAATAATCACTTGTGTCGAATCTAATGATATCACGCTTCATTTGTTCATAAACGTCATCACACTCGATGCGATATATGAGACTATCAGTGTCTGTGTACATAATTTCACATTTTT
The DNA here is from genome assembly GCF_001594075.2 of Trachymyrmex cornetzi. Lineage (NCBI taxonomy): Eukaryota > Metazoa > Arthropoda > Insecta > Hymenoptera > Formicidae > Trachymyrmex > Trachymyrmex cornetzi. The sequence goes on from NW_017299652.1 coordinate 28,068, forward strand.
TGCGATACAGCGGTAACATATATTCGTTGTGAAATTCATACAAACAGACCTTCGATATATCGAGTATACACATTCCTACGGAATCGGTTTGTTGAATTTCACCTCAAGTTTACGAATTTCAATTGCTATCAGATTTTCAGAAAATACACTTCTACTATGAAAATTCGGCTTCACGATCATTGCCTCTGCGCCGTATCGTCCATCCCATTGTTTTAATAATTTTACATCGGTGTGATTGCGCACGTTCTCCATGGTTTTGCCGAATACTGCATTATTCATTAACTTAAATAAATTTTTCTCAAAATCATTCTTCGCGAGCGTTCTAAATTTTGTGTTAAGCTCTATGTAATCGCGAAGCCATGGTGACTGTGCGAATTGCAATACGCGATGAATCTTTGTTACATGAAGACCGTGACGCATGCATTGTTGTAAATTGCGATAATGTATAACGTAACGTTTTTTGTCATACACAGTCGCTAAAAGTTTATCCTGCTGCTTGCCAGGTGGTTTATCACGCGTTGGACAGAATGGTAGGTCAACGTGCTCGTCGTGCAGACGCTCCGGATATTCTAAGTCAACCTCAAGAACATAACCTGTAAGCGAATCCTGAGCAATCGCGCTAA